>NC_036858.1:27224937-27242116 GCF_002910315.2 Salvelinus sp. IW2-2015
CCACACAAGACGGAGAGATTGAGGTACTGTTTTCCAATAGTAATACATTAAAGTGTTTGACAAATTGTCAAATTAAAGGTACAATGCAGCCATTTATCTCAATATCAAATAATTTCTGGGTAACAATTAAGTACCCTATTATTTTTTTTGAATTACAATGGTTAAAAAGAAACAACAGTCGCTTCTTACCAACAAAGTGCAATTTCTCAAGCAAGAATTTTGCTATGACTGGGAGTGATCCAAGTAGGGAGGGGAAAACTGAAAACTAGCTGTTTTTGGCAGAGGTTTGGAACTCTCTTTCTTKTTGGTCTCACCAAAACAGGCTGACATTTCAGGCGGTCTTTTCAAACAGCTCTTACATTAAAATGGCATTATCATCGTTTTTCTTAATTTCACAGTATTATTCCAACCACATTGTCTGGAAATGCATATAAAACAGAGGACAATCTAGTTTTGGACTGCACTGGGCCTTTAAGGATCTGRGTCATGACTGTGGCAGTGTATACCAATGGATGCAAAATCATGCTATTTCACTYTATACATCCTGACAACACAATATATAAAAATACACTTGAAGCAACCATGAACATAGAACAGAATCGAACATATAGGCTGAAGAGAAGAAGGAAAGCAGCTGGTTGGTAATTCAAGTATCTTATTGGTCCCWGAAACATTTATTTCTTATACTATGTGTAACATTATATCTTTATAGTGTATGGTCTTCTGCTAGCTTTTTTTACACAATAAGTAGCCTACTTCACACAATTCCTCACCCTGTCATTCTTACATTTTACTCCAATGGTTCCCCTTRTGTTTTCTGGTGTTTGCAGTCAGACTTGACACAAAATGGCAGGGGGKAAAGGTACCTTCTTATTTAAAGCGGCCTGAAGCATGTTTAATACAGCCTAATATTTCACTAAGCCATAGCATTTCATTTAAAGATGAACTCTAGATAAGAGTCATAATCTCACTGTGATGGATGGCCCAGCGCCATCTCTGGGACTGTGCATACTGCACTGTTCATGACAGAACGATAAAACCAACATAGGCAGGTGCATTTGGTTAAGACGTAGGGGAGAGTGAGGTATGTTGAGCTATTTTTTACATTCAGCATCACTATATGTTTTTTGGGTTATATTACCTTTTATTTAACTAGGCAAGACAGTTAATAACAAATTCTTATTTACAATGATGACGTACCCCAGCCAAACCAAGGCCAATTGTGTGCAACTATTCACAGCTGGATGTGATTCAGCCTGGATTTGAACCAGGGACTGTAGTGATACCTCTTGCACTGAAATGCAGTGCTTAGACCGCTGCGCCACTCAGGAGCCACAACATCAAGGGAACTATAGCATTCTTTCTAACAAAGATATATACATATATTTCATGTATCCCTGGAAATAATCAGAATTCATGTAAACACACACTACCGTTCAAAAGTTTGGGGTCACTTAGAAATGTCCTTGTTTTTGAAAGAAAAGCTAATTTTTTTGTACATTAAAATAACATAAAATTGATCAGAAATACAGTGTAGACATTGTTAAGGTTGTTACTGACTATTGTAGCTGGAAATGGCAGATTCTTTTAATGGAATATCTACATAGGTGTACAGAGAGCCTATTATCAGCAACCATCACTCCTGTGTTCCAATGGCACGTTGTGTTAGCTAATCCAAGTTTATCATTTTAAAAGGCTAATTGATCATTAGAAAACCATTTTGCAATTATGTTAGCACAGCTGAAAACTGTTTTTCTGATTAAAAAGCATATAAAACTGGCCTTCTTAATACTAGTTGAGTATCTAAAGCATCAGATTTGTGAGTATGATTACAGGCTCAAAATGGCCAGAAAACAAAGAACTCTTCTGAAACTCATCAGTCTATTCTTGTTCTGAGAAATGAAGGCTATTCCAGCGAGAAATTTCCAAGAAACTAAAGATCTCGTACAGCGCTGTGTACTACTCCCTTCACAGAACAGCGCAAACTGGCTCCAACCAGAATAGAAAGAGGAGTGGAGGCCCCGGTGCACAACTGAGCAAGAGGACAAGTACATTGAGTATCTAGTTTGAGAAAAGACGCCTCACAAGTCCTCAACTGGCAGCTTCATTAAATAGTACCCGCAAAACACCAGTCTCAATGTCAACAGTGAAGAGGTGACTTGATGCTGGCCTTCTAGGCAGAGTTCCTCTCCAGGAGTCACTTCTTCACTGTTGAAGTTGAGACTAATGTAATTGTCCTCTAAGCTCAGTTGTGCACCGGGTCCTCCCACTCCTCTTTCTATTCTGCTTAGAGACACCTCCAAGCATGTAAACATTAAAGTGAATATGTARATAAGGCAGCAGTCTCTAAGGTGTAGGGTAGAGTACGGATGGTAGCCGGCTAGTAACAGTAACTAAAGTTCAGGGCAGGGTACTGGGTGGAAGCCGGCTAGCCGTGACTATTTAAGAGTCTGATGGCCTGGAGATAGAAGCTGTTTTTCAGTCTCMCGGCCCAAYCTTTGATGCACCTGTACTGACACCGCCTTTAGATGGTAGRGGGTTGAACAGGATGTGGCCCGGGTGGCTGATGTCCTTGATGATCTTCTTGACTTGCCTGTTACACCGGGTGCTGTAGATGTTCTGGAAGGCAGGCAGTGTGCCCCCTGTGGATGGGCTGACTGCACCACCCTCTGGAGAGCCCTGCGTTTGCAGACAGGGCAATTGCCGTACCAGGATGTGATTCAGCCCGACAGGATGCTCTCAATCTGTATAAGTTTGTGAGGGTCTTAGGGGCGAATTTCTTCAGCCTTCTTCAGCCTCCTGACGGTGTGGATGAACCATTTCAGGTTGTCAGTGATGTGTACGCAGAGGAACTTAAAGCTTTTCARCCTCTTCACTGTGCCCCCGTCGATGTGGTGGGGGGTATGCTCTCTCTGCTGTCTCCTGAGGTCCACGATCAGCTACTRAGTTTTGTTGCCATTGAGGGAGAGGTTATTTTCCTGACACCACTCCGCCAGGGTCCTCAACTCCTCCCAGTATACTGTTTCATCATTGTTGGTAATCAGGCCTGTCCCTGTTGTGTCATCTGCAAACTTGATGTGTGTGGCCACGCAGTCATGGGTGAACAGGGAGTACACAAGGGGMCTGAGCACACACCCTTGTGGGGCCCCCGTYTTGAGGATCAGCGTAACGGAGGTGATGTTGCCTACCTTCACCACCTGGTGTCAGCCCGTCAGGAAGTCCAGGACCCAATTGAACAGGCCGAGAAAAAAATGCACTTCATGATGACAGAAGTGAGTGCTACAGGGCGATAGTCATTTAGTTCACTTAGGGACAYATCAATATTTACTGTGGGGAGAGGTGGTCCAAAATAGGAGAGGGTTGTCAATTTTTTTGTTTTGTTTTGGGGAGGGTGTYTTTTATTGTGTACTTTCACTCTTCTGCTCCRATTTTCCCTATAAACAATGGCTTGACTTACTTTTGATATTACCCTAATAAAGTTTAGAAACGTTTGTGAAGGTTTGTTGTGGTGTGGCTATTATTAAGCTTTAGCTACTGCAGGCCTATGATGTGAAGGCAGTGTGCCCCGGCGCTCCAGCTGACTCCYACAATTGAACTTGAGGTGAGGAAGACTGTTTCAGGCCTACCAGAGTTAGTCCTGTAATCTAACAAAATAATGCTTATCTTTAAACAAAATATTTGGATCGGAAATGAACGAATTACCCTCATTCTGTACGTCTATATCTGTATAGCAGACGCAGTAGCCATCTGACATAAATAAATGTCGGTGTCGTAGCATCCCACCGACACATTTCTATCTCTCTGGGTTTAAGCCTAAGCTGCTTTTCCTTTATATATAAATATTTACTAAATAAAATAAAGTAAAAAAGTCAATAAAAAGTAACACAATAAAACAACAATAACGAGGCTATATATAGGGGGTACATGTTAGTTGAGGTATTATTTTTTTTTACCGCAACTAACATATTCAAATATGAATATTATACAGTGGACACCTATGCCTACAGGCATTTGCATGCAATTCCATGATATATTAAGTGCTCAAATCTCTGACAGCTGAACCGTGAGGTGGACAKATTTTTGTTTTGGAAAGTAGCCTAAAAATAGTCTATAAAGTTTTGCATATGCTACACATCGAAATACAAGGAGTAGTGTTTTTGTATATTCTCATAGGCTMTTTAAGGACAAGTAAATGTGGCTCATTTTGCTAACATCCCTCGTTTATTGATGGCGCTYGCTGCGCCAGGTTGAATCTWAARTCATATGGATGTCCATTAAAGTTCTCAAATGTACGGTAAATTAAAATCGTCCCCGTCATGTTGTCCGGCGGAACATTTCCTAAAGGAAATGTCATTTTGTTTTTATGAAGAATTCATGAAGAATTCACCAATCATTCACCAATCTGTCACCAATTGGATGGAAACCTAGCTATAGACACCCTAAAGACTGGCAAATGTGCTAGTCCAGTGTCACTTTGATTATGCCTGCACATCATGGTTCACCAGCAGCCCCAAATATCTAAAGAATAAGCCACCAGCCAAACAAGCTTGTAAGAATTGTACTTGAACTCCCCCCTCATACTCATCTGGAGGTTGATATTTTTTTTTGTCTCTGTCTCTGTAATGTGTCTGTATCTACACTATATACACAAAAGTATGTGGACACGCCTTCAAATGAGTGGATTRGGCTATTTCAGCCACACCCGTTGCTGACACGTGTATAAAATTGAGAACACAGCCATGCAATCTCCATAGACAAACATTGGCAGTAAAATGGCATTACTGAAGAGCTCAGTGACTTTTAATGTGGCAGCATCATAGGATGRCACCTTTCCAACAAGTCAGGTAGTAAAATTTCTGCCCTGATAGAGCTGCCGCTGTCAACTGTAAGCACTGTTATTGTGTAGTGGAAACATCTAGGAGCAACAATGGCTCAGCCGCGAAGTGATAAGCCACACAAYCACACAGAACGAGACTGCCGAGTGCTGAAGTGCTTTGCACATAAAAATCGTCTGTCCTCGGTTGCAGTTCCAAACTGTCTCTGGAAYCAACGTCAGCAGAAGAACTGTTCGTTGGGCACTTCATGAAATGGGTTTCCATGGTCGAGCAATGCACACAAGCCTAAGATCACCATGCACYATTCCAAGCGTCCGCTGGAGTGGTGTAAAGCTCCCTGCCCCAGTGCATAGCGCCAACTGTAAAGTTTGGTGGAGGAGGAATAATGGTCTGGGGCTGTTTTCCATGGTTCGGGCTAGGCCRCTTAGTTCCAYTGAAGGGAAATCTTAATGCTACAGCATTCAATGTCATTCTAGACGATTCTGTGCTTCCGACTTTGTGGCAACAYTTTGGGTAAGGCCCTTTCCTGTTTCAGCATGACAATATCCCCGCGGCCAAAGCGAGGTCCATACAGAAATGGTTTGTTGAGATTGGTGTGGAAGACCTTGACTGCCCTGCACAGAGACCTGACCTCAACCKCATCGAAAACTTTTGGGATGAATTGGAACGCCGGCTGCTCGACCTCACTATTGCTCTTGTGGCTGAATGGAAGCAAATCCCCACCACAGTGTTCCAACATCTAGTAGAAAGCCTTCCCAGAAGAGTGGAGGCTGTTATAGCAGCAGAGGGGGGACCAATTCAATATTAATGCCCATGATTTTGGAATGAGATGTCCACATACTTTTGGTAATGTAGTGTATGTAATTGTATATGTATTTATGTGAAAAAAATAGGGACTACAATGGAAATAAATCCCCGACTTAATTGTGCAATCCTGGTCACTTTAAAAAAATCTTTGTGTGTATATGTATTTTTTTTACTGACAAATAAAATCAAACAATCAATCCAAACTGTGCTATTGTCAATTGATGAATGGAAAGAGACATCTGTTACAAAACACCAAAAAGTTTAATGACATTTGGAGATTATCAAGCCACGCCTTCAAGGTAGAGAGGGATGTATTTTCTGTTTGTCGAGATTGACATAGTCTATAATCTAATATTGATAGTCTATAGTCTAATATCGTCTAATATTGAAGTGTTTATTAGTTTTGTGTTGCATTGGCACAGACACCTGTTGGTGGAACATTTGTTGCATATATTTTACATAATTATAAATTTGACATCAAAATATTGAAAATCTGATTATTCCCTTAGTTGATCATTGTCTGCAGTTGGCTCTGATCGTAGTGCTATGAAACAGACTGAGAGAGGGACTTTGTCTGTGTTGGTCAGCGAACTCTCAACCTTATGGCCCGTAGTCCTGTGTGGCATCGACTGTGCCACAACATCATGCAGAAGTTGCAAAGTCTATATCCACGTTTATAAACACAGGGTCGCTACTCTTATTGTTATTTGTGGTCGTAAACAACCATACATTGTAGAGATTTGGGTCGTCACAACCACAGCCACAAAGTCATAAACTCCGCTTTCTACAATTTCTCTGATTTGAAACCTTACCCTAACCTTAACCCTAACCTTAATACATTTAGCCGTGTGGTTAAGGTTAGGGTAAAGTTCATCATCTGAGAAATTGTAGAAGGCAGGGTTTATGACTTTGTGGCTATGATAACTAGTGGAAACCAGATTATTGGGGCTGTAAATCATAGACACATACTTTCCATTGTTTCATTATTACTTCCTTGTTTTAATTAATTACTGTTAGTTACGATATGATTGGATTCACCACTCTAATGAAACACTTTTTCATGCATTTTCCATTTTCGGCATGCACCAACTCTCTCCAAATCGAGAAAACTGTATCACCTACATTAGAACCACATGGACATATGTTTCCTGCTTTTTCGAAAAGGCACATTCTTCTTCCACAGTCTCGGCTCCTTTCTGTACCTAGTGGCTATGTACCTAGTGGCTATGTACCTAGTGGCGCACCTAGTGGTCTAAGGCACTGCATTTCAGTGTCACTGCGGTTCCTGGTTCGAATCCAGGCTGCATCACATCCGGCCGTGATTGGGAGTCCCATAGGGCGGCGCACAATTGGCCCAGCGTTGTCTGGTTTTTCCCGGGGTAGGCAGTCATAGTAAATAATAATGTATTTTTAACTGACTCGCCTAATTAAATAAATAGAAATAAAAATAAACCTAGGGCATGTACAACTATGAACATGCTCCTGTAACCCCGTTTGTTTCTACGGCAACAGAGGAGGAGCTTGAACTTTCACCTGTGACTGTTGCGGATGTAGTTGGCTAAGGAAATTAGAGTTTTTGGTTGGTACAACTAGCAGGCTGTAAKATCACGAAATCTACCTCCAATAAATAATGTTGAAGTTTATTTGTGAAATATGTTAAACAATCGAATGGATTTACATGATGGCAAAATGTCGCAAGTTTGGAGAAAATGACGAGGTACAGTATTGAGCAAGCTTGTTTAGTTAGCTAACGTAATCAGCTGTCCAATCTACTGTACAGCTYGTAATCAATGCTACTACTTTGCAACACGTTATTATTGTATAAGAATAKCGATTGGTCTGTCACAATATGGCAAACGCAACAGAACTGAAAAACACGCTATTTTTGCTGTATAGCTAAATAGCTAGCTAATCCTTCAYCCAAACTAGCAATGGTTATTGGTGTCAGCTGTTTAGCTTGCTCGTTAGTTGGTCTGTTTAACTTGAATCATAGATAGCACATCTGTATTACATACGTTAGTCAACCTGCCCAACTGCTTACAATGTACTCTTCTCTCCCATGTTGCTTTCAGGTGACTTGCTTAACAACAGTGGCTTGGACATTTGTGATATGATAATCACAAAAGACAAGTGTGTAAAATGGACTGAAGTAATTAGTTAGTTGCTAACTTTTGACATGTGCTACTAGCTGTACATATAAAAAATATATGACCAATAAGCACTTTAAGTTGTCTTTYCCTACAAATCACCAATCTACATGAACATCATGTACTAAGAAATAAGTTGTTACTGTTTGCATGCTCTGTCGTCACTTTAAGGTKAATTCACCTCCACATACATTTGTTTTGCTAACCACACATAAACAGAGCTGATCATGTCACTAGTAGAGCAGTCCCAAAAGTGGTTCCCGACTCATGTCCAAGCCACTGTTCTTCAAGCAACTGACCTACAAGCTAAGAGTAAGAATGGCACCAACGATGCCTACACTATCATTCAGCTGGGAAAGGAGAAGTACTCGACATCTGTGGCAGAGAAAACACTCAGCCCAGTGTGGAGAGAAGAAGCCTCCTTTGAACTGCCAGGTCTGCTTCTGGAGGGCAACCCAGAAATCTACGAACTATGCCTCATCGTGATGCACAGGTCCCTGGTGGGGATGGATAAATTCCTGGGCCAGAGTACCATCAATCTCAATGAGATTTTTGATAACAAGGAGAGAAGGAAAACTGAGTAAGTATCACCAACTAATCTAACTAAATAATGTTTTTGCTGCCTTTCAAGGAAGTTTCAGAACATTAAGCCTAATACGATATAACTTTTTGTCCAACTGTTAAATATGACATTTGTCATGTATAAACATGTATAAACACATAGGCTGTAAAGTCACAACGAACAATTCTAAGCCTTTGGTTTCCTAGTTCTGTGTTTGATGTTTAAGGAACTGCCAACAGGAAGAAGTAGGTTGGATTTGCGGAACTGTCTTGTTCACGTCACAGGACTAACCTGCAGAAATAATATGGAACATGATTCAGAGGGTTGGGTAGACTAGCCTAAATCATTTGATGGTTTGYAAAAACTGTCCCTGGTCACCAATGATGTGTCTCTGTGGTCAGCARTGCAAACGTTTTAATGTGGCAGTRAATTGGAAAACATTCTAACAGTATTTCTGATTTGTATTCTCAACTCACAATCATATACTTTTAATGTGGGGCTATGACAGTCAATTTCAAATTAGTCTGACATTGCTTGTCTTATCTCACCGCCACTAATGACATGGGTGTGCTTGATGCATGTCGCGTCYGATCTTCTCAAAGTCAAGGGGGGAGGTTGACAGTGCGCACCTCATCTCTCCTGTCACATCCAACCTGCTTTGATATTTGTTTTTAATGGAGACCAGAGCACTGAATAAGCGTACCATGYGTTTTAATGGTCTTTTGACTTTTTAGCCCATTTCCTCACCAATTTCGTGATATCCAAGTGGTAGTTAGTCTTGTCCTATCGCTGCAACTCCTGTACGGACTCGGGAGGAGCTGAAGGTCGAGAGCCATGCTTTCTCCAAAACACGACCCTGCCAGTCACACTGCTCGCTTAACCGGAAGCCAGCCGCAGCAATGTATCGGACGACGCACCATACAACTGGTGACCGTGTCAGCGTGCATGCGCCCGGCCCGCCACAGGTGTCGCTAGAGTGCGATGGACAAGGACATCCCGCCAAACCCTCCCTAACCCGGACGACACTGGGTCAATTGTGCGCCACCTCATGGTCTCCCGGTCGCGCCGGATTGAACCCTGGTCTGTTGTGACCCTCAAGCACTGCGATGCAGTGTCTTAGACCGCTGCACCACTCGGGAGCCTTCTCTAAAATATTTTGCACAAATGTATTTACATTCCTGTTAGTGAGCATTTTGTCTTTTGCCAACATGATCCATCCACCTGACAGGTGAAGGTATATGAAGAAGCAGATAAATAGCATGCAATTCAATCTACCCAGGGGTTTACAAACACTATAGAACAAGATAATACACATCTATCATCACAATTTTTACTAATACTGTAGAACTTGTCTAAGCTGTATCCATATCCATTGGATCAGTGATCACAATTCTTATTTATTTTTATTTCACCTTATTTAACCAGGTAGGCAGTTGAACAAGTCTCATTTAAACTGCGACCATGCAAGATAAAGCAAAGCAGTGCGACAAAAACAACAGAGTACACATAAACAAACGTCACAGTCAATAACCACAATATGAAATCTATGTACGTGTGTGCAAATGTAGAAGAGTAGAGGAAAGGCAATAGATAGGCCATGGAGACGAAATAATTACAATTTAGCATTAACACTGGAGTGATAAATGTGCAATGATGATGTGCAAGTAGAGATAATGGGTGCAAAAGAGCAAAGAGAAAGTAACAATATGGGATAGTAGTTGGGTGTGCTATTTACAGATTGCGGTGTACAGGTACAGTGATGGTAAGCTGCTCTGACAGCTATGCTTGAAGTTAGAGAGGGAGATTAAGACTCCAGCTTCAGTGATTTTTGCAATTAGTTCAGTCATTGCAGCAGAGAACCGGAAGGAAAGGCGCCAAAGGAAGTGTTGGCTTAGGGGTGACCAGTGAAGTATACCTGCTGAGCGCTGCTACGGGTGGGTGTTGCTATGTGACCAGTGAAGCTGAGATACGGGGGCTTTACGTAGCATAGACAGATTACTGGAGCAGTGGGTTTGGCACGAATATGTAGCGAGGCCAGCCGACGAAGCATACAGGTTGCAGTAGTAATGGGTCTGGTGACAAAACGGATGGCACTGTGATAGACTACATCCAATTGCTGAGTTAATGTCGGAGGCTATTTTGTAATGACATCGCCGAAGTCGAGGATCGGTAGGATATCAGTTTTACGAGGGTATGTTGGCAGCATTGTGTGAAAGGAGGCTTTGTTGCGAAATTAGGAAGCCGATTTCTAGATTTAATTTTGGATTGGAGATGTTTGATGTGAGTCTGGAAGGAGAGTTTTACAGTCTAACCAGACACCTTGGTATTGTAGTTGTCCACATATTCTAAGTCAGAACCGTCCAGAGTAGTGATGCTAGTCGGGCGGGAGTGTGCGGTCAGCAATCGGTTGAAGAGCATGCACTTAGTTTTACTTGCATTTAAAAGCAGTTGGAGGCCTCGGAAGGAGTGTTGTATGGCATTGAATTTTGTTTTGGAAGTTTGTTAGCACAGTGTCCAAAGAAGGGCCAGATGTATACAGAATGGTGTCGTCTGCGAAGAGGTGGATCAGAGAATCACCAGCAGCAAGAGCGACATCATTGATATATACAGAGAAAAGAGTGGGTCCGAGAATTGAACCCTGTGGTACCCCCATAGAGACTGCCAGAGGTCCGGACAACAGGCCCTCCGATGTTACACACTGAACTCTATCTGGGAAGTAGTTGGTGAACCAGGCGAGGCAGTCATTTGAGAAGCCAAGGCTATCGAGTCTGCCGATAAGAATGCTGTGATTGACAGTCGAAGCCTTGGCCAGGTCGATGAAGACTGCTGCACAGTATTGTCTTTTATTGATGGCGGTTATGATATCGTTTAGAACCTTGATCGTGGCTGATGTGCACCCACGACCAGCTCGGAAACCAGATTGCATAGTGGAGAAGGTACGGTGGGATTCGAAATGGTCAGTGATCTGTTTGTTAACTTGGCTTTTGAAGATTTTAGAAAGGCAGGGCAGGATGGATATAGGTCTAACAGTTTGAGTCTACAGTGTCTCCCCCTTTGAAGACGGGGATGACCGCGGCAGCTTTACAATCTTTGGGGATCTCAGATGATACGAAAGAGAGGTTGAATAGGCTAGTAATAGGGGTTGAAATTTTTTGGGCGGATAATGAGATGTTGGCCGGGGTAGGGGTAGCCAGGTGGAAAGCATGGCCAGCCGTAGAAAAATGCTTATTGAAATGATCAATTATCGTAGATTTATCGGTGGTGACAATGTTTCCTATCCRCAGTGCAGMGGGCAGATGGGAGGAGGTGCTCTTATTCGCCATGGACTTTACAGTGTCCCAAAGCTTTTTGGAAATAGTGCTATAGGATGCAAATTTCTGTTTGAAAACCTAGCTTTAGCTTTCCTAACTGACTATTTGTTCCTGACTTCCCTGAAAAGTTGCATATCGCGGGGGCTATTCGATGCTAATGCAGAAGGCCACAGGATGTTTTTGTGCTGGTCAAGGGCAGTCAAGTCTGGGGTGAACCAATGGCTATATCTGTTCTTAGTTCTAKATTTTTTGCTTAAGATGGTGAGGAAAGCACTTTTAAAGAGCGACCAGACATTCTCTACTGACGGGATGACGTCAATATCCTTCCAGGATACCCGGGCCAGGTCGATTAGAAAGGCCTGCTCGCTGAAGTGTTTTAGGGAGCGTTTGACAGTGATGAGGGTTGGTTGTTTGACCACGGACCCATTACGCACCCAGGCAATGAGGTAATGATCGCTGAGATCCTGGTTGAAGACAGCAGAGGTGTATTTAGAGGGCAAGTTGGTCAGGATGATATCTATGAGGGTGCCCATGGTTACGGATTTAGGGTTGTACCTGGTAGGTTCCTTGATAATTTGTGTGAGATTGAYGGCATCTAGCTTAGATTGTAGGACGGCCAGGGTGTTAAGAATGTCCCAGTTTAGGTCACCTAACAGTACGAACTCTGAAGATGGATGGGGGGAAATCAATTCACAAATGGTGCCCAGGGCACAGCTGGGGGCTGAAGGGGGTCTATAACAAGCGGCAACGGTGAGAGAGTTGTTTCTGGAAAGGTGGATTTTTAAAAGTAGAAGCTCGAATTGTTTGGGCACAGACTTGGATAGTATGACAGAACTCTGCAGGGTATCTCTGCAGTAGATTGCAACTCCGCCCCCTTTGGCAGTTCTACCTTGTCGGAAAATGTTATAGTTGGGGATGGAAATTTCAGGATTCAGACACTGCTAGGACATCCGMGTTGGCGGAGTGTMCTAAAGCAGTGAATAAAACAAACTTATYYAGGAGGCTTCTAATGTTAACATGCATGAAACCAAGGCTTTTACGGTTATAGAAGTCAACAAATGAGAGCYCCTGGGGATTGGGAGTGAAGCTAGGGGCTGCKGGGCCTGGGTTAGCCTCTACATTACGAGAGGAGTAGGATAAGGGTACGGCTAAAGGCTATAAGAACTGGRCGTCTAGTGCGCTCGGAACAGAGAGTGAAAGGAGCAGGTTTCTGGGCGCTGAAGAATAGATTCAAGGCATAATGTACAGACAATGGTATTGCAGGATGTGAATACAAAGGAGGTAAACCTAGGTATAGAGTTACGATGAGAGATGTTTTGTCTCTTTAGGCACCATTGAAGCTGGCCACCTCTCATAGCCTGTTTCTTCCTAGGTTCTGGCTTTTCTAGGGAGTTTTTCCTAGCCACCGTGCTTCTACACCTGCATTGCTTGCTGTTTGGGGTTTTAGGCTAGGTTTCTGTACAGCACTTTGTGACATCAGCTGATATAAGAAGGGCTTTATAAATAAATACATTTGATTGATTAAGCCAGGTGAGGTCACCACGTGTGGGGGTTGGAACAAAAGGTCTAGCTAAGGAATATTGAGCAGGGCTGGAGGCTCTGCAGTGAWATAGGACAATAATCACTAACCAAAACAGCAATAGACAAGGCATATTGACATTAGGTAGAGGCGTATGTAGCCGAGTGATCATAGGGTCCAGTGAGTAGCTATGCGAGCTGGAGACACGGCGATTCGGACAGCTAGCGGGCCGGGGCTAGCAGATGGGCCTTCGAGGGACGTCGCAACGGGAGAGCCTGTTGAAACCCCCTCGGATGGTTACGTCGGCAGACCAGTCGTGATGGATTGGCGGGGCTCTTTGTCGGCAGTAAAAGGGTCCAGGCAAAATAGGTATTGTAGCCCAAGAATTGGCTGATGGACCACTTCAGCTAGCCGGGAGATGGGCCTAGCCTGGAGCTAGCCTGGAGCTAACTGATGCTTGCTTCSGGACAGAGACGTTAGCCAGGAGTAGCCACTTGGATAGCTGCTAGCTAGCTGCGATGATCCGGTGTAAAGGTTCAGAGCTTGCGGTAGGAATCTGGAGATGTGGTAGAGAAAAAGCAGTCGAATATGCTCTGGATTGATATTGCGCTGTGCAGGACTGGCAGGAAATTGACCCGGCTGAGGCTGGTGATGTCTGGTTAACTGGTTGTTCATGACCCGCTCAGCAGTGGCCAAACTGGCATCACTGCTAGTTAGCTGGCTCGCCACTGATGGGGTTCCCGGTTCTAAAGTGTACAAACGGGATTATGAAGCCAGATCCACTTACATGTAATCTAACATTCAATTATGGGCAGAAAGACAAATTCAACTCCATTTTTCATTGAATCAGATGGCTTATTCATTACAAAACCATTTGATGTTGCCAATTTATTTTAATGATTACTTATTTGGCAAKGTGGGCAAACTTAGGCAGGAAATGCCAACAATGAACAGTGAGCCATCGTATTCATGCACAAAATAACTAATAATAAAAGTATAGCATTTTAAGTTAGAATTTTGTAAAGTTAGTGTGGGAGAAGTGGAAAATTATTGTTATCAACTTAGATGCAAAGCTACTGAGGATGGTAGCTGACTCTATAGCCACTCCTATCTGTCATATTTAATCTGAGCCTACAGGAAAGTCTTTGTCCACCGGCCTGGAGGGAAGCCAAAGTCATTCCGCTACCCAAGAGTGGTAAAGCGGCCTTTACTGGTTCTAACAGCAGACCTATCAGCTTGCTGCCAGCTCTGAGCTGGCATTTCTCTGTACACAAATTAACAACAGAATTTCAGCATGTTAATTTAAAACAAAATTGATTTAACCTTTTATTTAACTTGGCAAGTCAATTAAGAACAAATTCTTATTTACAATGACGGCCTACCCCCGGCCAAACCCTAACCTGGACGACGCTGGGCCAATTGTGCACTGCCCTATGGGACTCGCAATCACGGCCGGTTGTGATCCAGCCTGGAATCGAACCAGGGTCTGTAGTGACGCCTCTAGCACTGAGATGCAGTGCCTTAGACCGCTGCACCACTCGGGAGCCCAAATAGAGAAGGGCACTCAACATGTACTGTACTGCACTGACACAAATTACTGATGATTGGTTGAAAGAAATTGATAACAAAAAGATTGTGGGAGCTGTACTGTTAGATTTCAGTGCAGCCTTCGATATTATTGACCATAACCTGTTGTTGAAAAAACTTATGTTGTGGCTTTTCAACCTCTTCCATATTGTGGATTCAGAGCTATCTATCTAATAGAACTCAAAGGGTTTTCTTTCATGATAGCTTCTCTAATGTCAAACATGTAAAGTGTGGTGTACCGCAGAGCAGCTCTCTGGCATTGAACAAGGCATYTGTGTCCATGTATGCTGATGATTCAACCATATACTGTACGCATCGGCAACCACAGTTAATGAAGTCACTGAAACCCTTAACAAAGAGTTGCAATCTGTTTTGGAATGGTGGCCAGTAATAAACTGGTCATGAACATGTTTAAAACTAAGGGCATTGTATGTGGTACAAATCATTCCCTAAGTTCTAGACATCTGAATCTGGTAATGAATGGTGTGGCTGTTGAACAGGTTGAGTAGACTAAATTACTTGGCGTTACCTTAGATTGTAAACTGTCATTGTCAAAGGACATATCAATCAGCAAAAAAAGAAACGGCCTTTTTTCAGGACCCTGTCTTTCAAAGATAATTTGTAAAAATCCATATCAACTAAACAGATTCTTCATTGTAAAGGGTTTAAACACTTTCCCATGCTTGGTTCAATAACCATAAAACAATTAATGAACATGCACCTGTGGAACAGTCGTTAAGGACACTAACAGCTTACAGACGGTAGGCAATTAAAGGTCACAGTTATGAACACTTAGGAGGACTAAAGAGGCCTTTCTACTGACTCTGAAAAACACCCAGAAGAAAGATGCCCAGGGTCCCTGCTCATCTGCGTGAAACATGCTTTAGGCATTCTGCAAGAGGCATGAGGACTGCAGAGGTGACCAGGAAATAAATTGCAAAGTCCATACTGTAGACGCCTAAGCCAGCGCTACAGGAGATCAGACGGGACAGCCTGATCGTCGCTCGCCCAAGTGCAAGAACCCAACGTGTTAACCAAACCTGCCACAAGGAATCCGGTACAATCCTCTCGAAAAAATCGTTAAAGCACACCCTACTGTTACCCCAGTGATTTGAGGAATCTCTGGACGAGAAATCGGTTTGAACACATCACGACTGGGTGGTGTGTTGAGTCCCAGGCCACATATCAAATTACCATAGCACACGCTCGAAATATAAAAAAATAAACCAAAAACAGGAAACAAGCGTACAACCTAGACGTCTCTAAGTCTATGCCCATCCAAACGTCTTTAACCTAAATTGTCCATATAGACCCAATATTAAAAGGCATGACACAAAGCGTAAATGGGCTGCGACTGAGGTGTTATGTGACCCTGTATGTTATAGAATCAAATAATAACACCAGACCACCTATAACTAATGGGTGGGTCACTACACAAACACTAGTATAGCCACAACCGGCGAGTGTCCATTCGTTGTATATATCCAAAAGCAGAGTGTACCTCAGCTATGAACCCACCCATGCCATCTCCATCTTCCCACACTGACGAGTCGGTGAGGGTTGTGTCCTCCACCCAAAAGGGTGCCATGTTGAACTCCCTACCTTCTCTCTTGCGTTTATCGTAGAAAGGAATGAGCGTTAACCAACCGACTCCAATAAAAGAAACGTTGCGCGTGCCCTAGTTGATATAAAAACTACTCCCGACGAGTGTAGGCCTGCGAAAAACTGAACCACACCGAAAACTAATTTTCGACACTGAAGCGCGGTTCCTTTCCCGAATATAGGAGTACACAATGGTCTGAGAGACATGGCAACTGTCTGATTATCAGCAACCAGATATTGTCATCACAGGTGAGATGTCCAACGCCCCAGCGGCATCACCTTACATCCCGGAAAAGCGTCAAGAACATAAATTACGATACATTCCAGGCTGCCCACACACCACGAGGCTTCTCATTTTCACTCCGACATAAAGGCTTCCCACACTTCCATACCATAGTTGAACATCGATCACGCACTGTAATCTAAACGACAACGAGTAGATAATAGAACATCCACTCTCTCGTGACCTCTCTCCATGTGTCATAATCATTTAGGTAACATCCGTAGCACCTGTATAAGTGTAGCTCATGCTGGTACTCATGAGGCTCATCTGACATTGACCCTCACAGCATGTGAACCATAGTGCCACCATGCAAGAACGTAGCCAGTATGGCTGAGGCTTCCTTCAAGACAGGTAATGTCAGTGTCCCTGGCCTATGGCCAGCGAAGAGCCCGGATCTCCATCCCATGAGCACGTCTGTGAACCTGTGGATCGGAGGGTGAGGCAAGGGGCCATTCCCCCCCAGAAATGTCTGGGACACTTGCAGGTGCCTTAGGTGGAAGGAGTGGCCGGTAAATCATCTCACAGC
>NC_036858.1:27242141-27251330 GCF_002910315.2 Salvelinus sp. IW2-2015
GAGGGACCAGGAAATTAAAATCGCGGGCAAAGTCCATACCTGTGAGAACGCCTAAGCCAGCGCTACACGGAGACAGGAACGGACAGCTGATCGTCCTCGCAGTTGCAGACCACGTTGTTTACACCTGCACAGGATCAGGTACATCCGCAAGCAGCACATCTGCAGAGACCGGTACAGAGGTGAGCAACAAACAACTGCCCGAGTTACACCAGGAACGCCACAATCCCTCCCATCAGTGCTCAGATGTCTTGCAATACTAGGTGGAGAGAGCTGGACTGAGGGCTTGTAGGCCTGTTGTTAAGACAACAACGTCGCCTATGGGCACAACCCACCGTCGCTGGACCAGACAGGACTGGCAAAAATGCTCTTCACTGACGAGTCGCCGTAGTTTTGGTTCGTCACCAGGTTGATTGAATCCAGATTTTGCGTATTATCGTAGTAAGATATGGACTTACTACCATCCTGAGGCCTGTACTCTGGGAGCGGGATCACAACTGGTGGAGAGTCTCGTTCATGGTCTGGGGTTGTGTGTTTGTCACGAGCATCATCGACTGACGCTTGTTGTCATTGCAGGCAACTCAAACGCTGTCGTTACAAGGGAAAACATCCTCCTCCGCTCATGTGGAACCCTTCCTGAAGGCTCATCCTGACAATTGACCCTCCAGCTATGACCAATGCCACCATGCACAGAACGGAGCAGTATGGCTGAGCTTCCTTCAAGACAGGAATGTCAGTGTCCTGCCATGGCCAGGCGAAGAGCCCGGATCTCAATCCCATGAGCACCGTCTGGAACCTGTTGGATCGGAGGGTGAGGGCAAGGGCCATTCCCCCAGAAATGTCTGGGAACTTGCAGGTGCCTTAAGGTGGAAGAGTGGCGGTAAATACATCTCACAGCAAGAACTGGCAAATCTGGTGCAGTCCATGAGGAGGAGATGCACTGCAGTACTTAATGCAGCTGGTGGCCACACCAGATACTGACGGTTAGTTTTGATTTTGACCCGCCTTTGTTCAGGGACACATTATTCCATTTCTGTTAGTCACATGTCTYTGGAACTTGTTCAGTTTATATCTCAGTTGTTGAATCTTGTTATGTTCATACAAATATATACACATATAATTGGTTAAGTTTGCTGAAAATAAACGCAGTTGACAGTGAGAGGGCGTATCTTTTTTTGCTGAGTTTACATTCAAAGTTTGTAAAGATGGGGAGAGATCTGTCTGTAATAAAGAGATCAATCATATGTATTAATAAAGCTCTTTTTACATCAGCCAATGTCAAAGTACTATACCGAAACCCAGCAAGCAATGCAGAGGTAGAAGCACAGTGGCTAGAAAAAAACTCCCTAGAAAGGCAGGAACRTAGGAAGAAACCTAGAGAGGAACCAGGCTCTGATGGGTGGCCAGTCCTCTTCTGGCTGTGCCGGGTTGACATTATAACAGTACATGGCCAAGATGTTCAAACGTTCATAGATGACCAGCAGGTTCAAATAATAATCACATTTGTTGTAGAGGGTGCAACAGGTCAGCACCTCATGAGTAAATGTCAMTTGGTTTTTTATAGTTGAYCATTCAGAGTTAGAGACAGCAGTTGCGGTAGAGAGTCGAAATCAGAAGGTCCGGGACAAGTTAGCACGTCCTGTGAACTGCCGCAGGCAGAACAGATGAAACTGCTTTTTGACACCACACTCCAAAAAGCAAGTTCTGCAGGCTAGTTTTCTTATCTTGATTATTGTCCAGTCGAGTGCTGCAAGGAAAGACCTAGTTAAGCTGCAGCTGGCCCAGAACAGAGCGGCACATCTTGCTCTTCATTATAATCAGAGGGCTGATATAAATACTATGCATGCCAGTCTCTATTGGCTAAGAGTTGAGGAGACTGACTGCATCACTTGTGTTGAAAATCCCAATGTTTGCATAGMCAACTTACACACAACTCTGACACACACACTTACCCCACCAGACATGCCACCAGGGGTCTTTTCACAGTCCCCAAATCCAGAACAAATTCAAGAAAGCGTACAGTATTTTTATAGAGCCATTATTGCGAGGAACTCCGTTCCATCTCATATTGCTCAAATAAACAGCAAACCTGGTTTAAAAAAACAGATCAAGCAACACCTCGCTGCACAATGCCTCTCCCCTATTTGACCTAGATAGTTTATAGTTTGTGTGTATGTATTGATGTGTAGGCTACGTGTGCCTTTAAATMTAAAAAATGTACTGAGGAGTATTTCTGTCTGTAATTAAGCCCTTTTGTGGGGGAAAAAKTWATTCTGATTAGCTGGGCCTGGCTCTCCAGTGGGTGGGGAACGGCACCTGCCCAGCCATGTGAYATCCATAGATTATGGCCTAATGATTTCATTCGAATTGACTGATTTCCTAATATGAACCGTAACTCAGTCAAATCTTTGAAGTTTTTGCATGTTGGGTTTATATTTCATTTATAAAACAGCATTRTTTATAAATATCCCGCAAACCCATTTTTATATCAGGTCGTGACCCCTAGTTTGCGAACCGCTGGGGTAAGAATTAGAATACCCTACCTCAATATTTGTAGCCATAGGTGATAATAGCTCTCTAGGAGCTGATTCGTCGTCAGTATTGTGGAATACTTTATAATGTTAAGGTAAGATTGGAAAGGGAGAACGCTGGTCAGAGAGCAGTGCTGAATTTATTTTGATCCTATCCTTATTGACACAGGCCACAACGACGCACTGGGAAACGCATATCGGCCGTTGTAGGAAGCGATGCATCGTGAAAACACTCGTAAGCCTAAATTCCATCGCTATCGGAAACCGGGCCCTGTAGGATGGGGTCGATAAACCAGGAGGATTCTCCATCGTTTAAATCTCCAGTTTGGGAACATTTTGGCTTCCCAGTAGATTACACCCAGGATGGACAGAGAGTTAACAGTACTATGTCCCACTGCTCAACGAAAATAGCCTATGCAGCTGCCAACATCTCAAACATGTTGGCAAATTGTCGACATCACCTAGTGTTCCTCCCCACCTGAGCAAGATGGAAACGCAAAAAAAACATCACAACTTTTCTTCCCTCTGCATTCAAGCAGCCCTTCGCAGCTGATTCTGACCGTGCCAATAAATTACAAGAGCGATAGGCATGTTTATAGCCGCGGATATGCGCCCATTACGAACTTCGCCCTCTCGCACCAATTTTCAGCAAATGGGTAGTACCCGCTCTATATAAGCAATGGTGCATTGTGTTGCTCTTACTACAGATGGATGGGCCTCCAGTGCTACACAAAGGTACTCAATGACAGCCCATCACATTACCCAGAGTGGGCAATGAGAGATACTGTGCTGCAGACACGCCCCCTTTATGAGAGTCACACAAGTGCACATATTTTCATCTTTGTAAGAAAACATCATACCATAGGCCTATACGATTTCACACMRATATWGCACTTTGTTTTAGTGTTGTTGAGTAATCGTGCGTTTTCATTTAAGAAAATACAAAGTGTTGGTATTCTGATTGTGCTCTCACCAGTCATTATATGACTCATGATAATTTATGGAATCGGGAATACCAACGTTTTGTATTTTCTCAAATAAACCAAAATGAACAACAGTAACTGTTGGTGTTTTATTTTTCCCGCTGTACCGAAACCGAACCGTAACCCCAAAAAAGCAATACGTACTAAACTGGGTTTGGTGACCTGTTTCACCCCTAGTTGCCTGGACATCTGTCTTGTTGTGACACAGGCTACGCCATTGTGCTAGTTAAAAGATGTGCTTTGTTGACACCGAACAATGAATCAAGAGGTTAGTCTTTTGAGAATAGACTGCCATTCATGTTGTAATTGAGTTGACTGGGTGCAGCCTTTGTAGTTGGTGAACTAGTCCAGRGYGAACCGCAGTCAGCAGGCCATCAGATAATCTTTCCTGTCTAATAGCAGCAAACTGTTCCACCTCAATTCCAGTAATCACACAATCAACAAATGGCAATACTGTCCTTGCTTATTCTTGCCTTATACTGGAATTGAGATGGTAAACTGTCATTTATGGACATGGCATAGGCTAAACATTATGTTGTGCTCTTTTGGGTATTAGCCTATGCTAACTGAATGTGGTTGAACTGGCCAAACATGTCTTGTTACTAATTCTGACTCAAATGATATATATTTTTCCAGTGGTGTGGATGTATGGAAAAAAACACTACACCAGCTCCACCCAATCCAGTTGCGCTGTGTAAAGTTATTTTTGGCTGTGTAGAATAACTATGGCACAATGTGTTGTGGTTAGCTAGGCCTAGGCTARGTGGATGAGTAAGCCTCCATTCTGCTCAGAGGAACAGGAACKTAAGAGGATCTGGTGTCAATTAGCCATTGGTACATTTCGTCATGCAAACATTAGCACACTTCCTCTTTACCCAATTAGTTGGGGAGAATTGCGATGTGTCATAAGCAATCGTTGATGGTAGTATTTATTCAAGGTGCCGGAGCTGATGCACCTCCAGGGTTTTGCAGTCATTCAAGTACAGAGCTGTTGTGGAGATGTCAATGTACCCGTATTTAGTCATCCCACACAACTGACTCAACTAGAATGAGCCAAAGGCCCACTCTTGTGCTGCCATATCCATATACTGGAGCAGTCCKAATTTGCTAACTAGCTGTGTCCGTCAACTGTATTTTCAAGCTGACACATGGGGAGGAGAGTCTATCTAGACATTGAAGTAGGCAGCCCCTAATTATCGCACACCTGTGTTGATTGTGAGGAGTTTCTCAGAGGTCTTGGTAGAGTGGGAGTATTGTGGTTCCAGGCAGAGGGAGGTTTATCTTGGCCTTGACACCCGTGTGAAGTACAGGGCTGGCCCCCTCAGCAGCATGCTGTGGCTCCTAGATCGTGCTCCGAAGGACAGAGCACACTGTGAATAAGGCTAGCTAGACCAAGAGGCCCCTGCCATGGAGGTTCTTTAGACACAGTTTAGGGCAAAAAACATCATGCCTGTCCACTTTTCCAATGACAGAAATAGCCTATAGCTTGAACAGACAGAGAGAGGTTGTGCTCATTGAGGAATTGTGGAATTTACCAGAGCACCTGCTGTTTGAGAGGTGGTTTAAATGTTGACTTTGTATTTTGAGTGAGCTTTGTTCCCAGTTCTACATTGTTGCAGTCGACAAACCATTGGTTTAAAAAGGCCAGACCAGTGGTCACAAAGCGGTCGATCGCGGTCTACTGGTCGATCTCCAAAGCATTCCTAGTCGATCGCCAACAATTTCTATAAAAAAAACAATAATAAAGCCACAGAGTTTCTAAACCCAGAAGCGCAACTTCGTGAGACTTCCGGGAACGCTTGTGAAACAGACCAAATAGACCAGGCCGGGGTTTGAGAAGTCAATGAGAAGTGCAAAATTCTTCCTTCGTTTTTAATTTTCCCGAAATCTAAAGGCACAACCTAGATTCGAGCTTATTTCTTAAGTAGTTTAGCATGTTATTACTCCAACCTCTTGATCGTGACAAACTTACACATTTTAATGTTTGTCTTAAACAACTTTATATTGAAGGAGTGCCTTTTTGATTTGACAGCCTGCACATGCGCAGTTCGGCGGGAAACGACCGTTTGGATCCGATGACGTGTTTAGCTAGCCAACGTCGCCATGACGTCGCCTCAAGTGTGATCGGGGATTTCTATTGGAGAAGCAGTTTTTGCCTGTCTTTGATAAAGCCTTGCGTTCGTGTTTTTATATTTGTTTCACGCTGTTTGTAGTCGGTGCACTTGATTCAGCTGCCCTGTGCGGGGTAGTCGAAGTGTCTCCAWTTTGAACCATTTCATGTGTCTGAAGGTACAAACTCCGCCATCAGCTGGAAGACAGGGTCTTCTTTTTGGTCAGTCTCCCTCCGCTGAGATTGACCATCAGATGCAGGCACCATCAATAAAATAAAAAAAGCGAATTATTTCAATTCATGCTCACTCAGCTATGCCTCACAAGTAATACAGCAAAGTATCTATTACCAAGGTTGATCATATACCTCAAGTTTTAAAATATAATGATAAAATTGTCTGAGAAGAACAACATTGCAATGCCATTGGCAGGGTAATTCAAGCATAGCCAATATGCATTGATAATGTATTGGGCCTATAGCCTATTGCACACACATCATTGCTACAGAGCTGTTTTTAATTGGTTAATGTTGCATAGGCTTAGTTTTTTAAGTCATGTTTTTTTTATTTTTTTTATCTGAGCGCTAGACCTCAGCCTGCATTTTGACTTAAAAAGTGATCTCCCCTCAAAGGTTGGTGACCACTGGGCTAGACCTAGGCTATGGAGAAGCCAGCATTCTCATTAGCATGTATGAGTTGCATGGTTATCCTGCACCATTGCCTTTGTAATTTCCCAATTGCTTGTCGTAGCAGTTCTGAACAAAGGCCAGATTTGTGCAAATGTCACCCCTTTTTCTCACAGCGACGGCATCAATCGTATTACTTCCAGCAGAAAAGGCAAAGAGGTTAAATAAACAGGAGCAGAGTAGCAGAATGGCCTTGATGAACCATATTATTCAACATTCTTTTCGCGATTCAGACCATCACAGTTAGCAGGGAATTATGTTTATCCCTCGTATAATATGTATTCACAGGGAGACGAAAAGCTTCAAGTGACGTCGCCTGTGGATTTATGTGAGGTGAAATTGGGGACTTCCACCACAGACATTTTACCCTAATAATTTATTGAATACACAAGTTGTTACTCTTCCTCAGGGAAATGTCGGACTCAAACAGTTTTTTGATCCCCACTTTTCTAATAATTTCTTCAAAATGAAATGGCTCAACTCACTTGGGTACTCTCAGATTTCTGTGTTGTACGTTTACTGATAGTTTTTACCTCAGTCGATAGAGCATATCACTTTAGCCATTTTTTTTTTTTTTTAAACAAATTTTTCATAAACCAAGCTTAGAATTTAGATGAATTAAATAATAGGCCTATATTTTTCACTGATTTAAAAAAAATTATAAAATAAACACTTACACCCATATTTCCAAGTGGAAAAAGGTCTGAACATGTTCATAATTCATACATTTTTAAAAGGATGAATATGTAACCACCCCTGTTGCTATGACAAACCTAAATTATCTCAGAACAAAAACAAATAACTTTAACTTGAATTTGTYACGTTTTACCACCCATTAAGGCACCTGCTGTTTTCTTTGATGTTTTCATCTTATATTCCTGTATTCATTTTAATGTGCCACTAACAACAATTACCTGTCTAATAATTATCCCTATGTCCTTCTTTCAGCTGGTACTCTTTGGACTCCAGGCCAGGGAAGAAGAGGAAGGAGAGAGGGAAGATCCAGGTCAGCATCCAGTTCATGAGGAACAACATGACGGCCAGCATGTTCGACCTTTCCGTAAAGGACAAGCCCCGCTCGCCCTTCACTAAACTCAAGGACAAGCTGAAGGGTCGCAAGCACGATGGTGGCTTCTCCGACACCTCCTCAGCCATCCTGCCCCGCTCRGCAATGTTTGACTCGGAGACCCTTCGCCAGCCCAGTGCTCCGGACCATCAGCCCCAGCCAGAGCCCAAAATCAAGAGACACTTACTGGCCGGCTCCCATAAGCTCTCCGCTGCCCACTCCATGTCCGACCTCATTGGCACCCACTTCCGCCCCAAGCTGGACTCTATGAACTCCATCGAGGAGCTGGGTAAGGACAGCAGCTTCTTCTAGTGTTAGGCCTATTTTGTTACAGTACAACCTTATTCTAAAATGTATTCAATTGTTTTTTCCCCTCATCAATCTACTACATACAATACTCCATAATGACAAAGCAAAAACAGTTTTTAAAATACATTTTTGCAAATGTAGCATTTTTTTTTTTTTATGATATCACAACACATAAGTATTCAGACACTTGACTCATACTTTGTTGAAGCACCTTTGGCAGTGATTACAGCCTCGAGTCTTCTTGGTTATGACGTACAAGCTTGCAGATCCTCTCAAGCTCTATCAGGTTGGATTGGGAGTGTCACTGCACAGCTATTTTCAGGTCTCTCCAGATATGTTTGATCGGTTCAAGTCCGGGCTCTGGCTGGGCCACTCAAGGACATTCAGAGACTTGTCCCAAAGACACTCCTGCATTGTCTTGGCTGTGTGCTTAGGGTCGTTGTCCTGTTGGAAGGTGAACTTCACCTCAGTCTGAGGTCCTGAGCACTCTGGTGAAGGTTTTCATCAAGAATCTTTGTACTTTGTCTGCTCCGTTCATTTTTCCCTCGATCCTGACTATCTCTCAGCCCCTGCCACTGAAAAACATCCCCACATTATGATGCTGCCACCACCATGCTTCACGGTAGGGATGGGCCTGGTTTCTTCCAGACTGACGCTTGGTATTCAGGCCAAAGAGTTCAATCTTGGTTTCATCAGACCAGATAATCTTGTTCTCATGGTCTCAGTCCTTTAGGTGCCTTTTGGCAAACTCCAAGAGGGCTGTCATGTGCCTTTTACTGAAGAGTGGCTTCCGTCTGGCCACTCTACCATAAAGCCGATTGGTGGAGTGCTGCAGAGATGGTGGTCTTCTGTAAGGATCTCCCATCTCCACAGAGGAACTCTAGACTTGCAAAGCTGTCATCAAGGCAAAGGATGGCTACTTTGAAGAATCTCTAAAATATCAAATATATTTAGTGAGTTTAATACCTTTTGGTTACTACATGATTCATGTGTTATTTCATAGTTTTCATGTCTTCACTATTATTCTACAAATGTATAAAATAGTAAAAATAAGAAAAACGCTTGATTGGGTAGGTGTGTCCAAACTTTTGACTGCCAGTGTGTGTGTGTGTGTGTGTGTGTGTGTGTATGTATGTATACATACAGTTGAAGTCGGACGTTTACATACAACTTAGCCAAATACACTTTTACTCAGTTTCTCACAATTCCTGGCATTTAATACTAGTAAAAATTCCCTGTCTTAGGTCAGTTAGGATCACCACTTTATTTTAAAAATGTGAAATGTCAGAATAATAATAGAGAGAATTATTTATTTCAGCTTTTATGTCATTCATCACATTCCCAGTGGGTCAGAAGTTTACATACACTCAATTAGTATTTGGTAGCATTGCCTTTAAATTGTTTAACTTGGGTCAAACATTTCAGGTAGCCTTCCACAAGCTTAAAAATAAAGGAGAGCCGCACACTCTAGGAGCTCAGATGCAAATTTTTTATTACCAACGTTTAAAA
>NC_036858.1:27255388-27318200 GCF_002910315.2 Salvelinus sp. IW2-2015
TACCAAAATAAACTTTTTCCACTAGCTCTAATAATTTTACAAATAAAATTGATAATAAATCAATCAACCATTCAAGCCCATGCCTTGTAGCAAGAAAAAGTGCACAAAGAAAACTTAATTTTAATTATTGCACACTGATCTAATCTGATGTGCCCAAGCCAGATACCTGAGCATCTCTTCTTGGATGCTAGTTCGTTTCATAGTGTCGTCTAATGTTGTACTCCTTACTTACAGCCACGTTGACTCCACAAACAAGACAAACAGGTTTGTCTTTTACATATGTTAAACAGATATGCTGCCTCCCACTTGTCCAGAAAGCTCCTGTTTTCTGCCTTTCTTTTCGCCATTTTGGGAAGGGATAGCGCGCTGACAGTTGTAGGCTCTATGTTGCTAGACTACTGTCACAGAGGAGAGGGCGTTTCTGGGTCCTGTCCTGATTGGCGCGCGAAAACAACAGCAGAGCATTATGGGATTCGTAGTATTAGCGGTGAATGCGCTGTATAAACCGGCGGCCAGCTCTAGTAGTAATTTGGTATTGTCTCGCGGGCCAATATAACTACCCCGCGGGGTCCAAATTTGGCCCGCGGGCCAGAGTTGACACCCATGGTATATATATTAAAGCCATTTAACAGACACTTTTATCCAAAGTGACTGATAGTCATACATGCATACATCTTTTCACTTTGGGAACCACTGTGTTAGTCAACATGTATCAGATTAGTACCCCTAAGAAGACATTCTTTTTTTGTGTGCTTAGTATTATTTCCATAAAAAATATCAGTTATTTTGTTTGTTGTGTTTCTTAGAGAAAGGGAGTGGTGCCGCCCCTCACAGGCGCTCCCAGAGTGAGGTGCGAGGCTACCAGAACACAGAGGAACACTGTGACCCTTTTACTGATATCAGCGATGGCCTGCCGCAGAAGTACGCCACCCTTCCTCGCAACCGCAACCCATTTGAGGTGGAGCAGGGCCAGCTGTGGGACCAAGGGGAGAAAAAGGAGAAGAAGGAGAAGGTCAGCCTACTTGAACGTGTGACCGGGAAGAAGGAGGGACGCAAGACRGACGGGGGGCGTTCGGGCAGCTCTGGAGACCTGCGCACGCCCAATCCCTTCAACAGCAACTCTCAGGGCGACATCCAACCAACCAACCCCTTCAGCTCACACTACAAAGCAAGGTAAAGCTTTCCACGTCCACACAACTATGTTTGGTATCCAAGCCAGGGTCATGTTCATTAGGCATAAAATGGCAAAAAAACTTATTGAAACATGTGGGGACTACCTGGGCTTAGCCAATAGGAAACTGACCTTTTCATTTTCCAACGCTTTCAATTGTGTGCTTTAATGAACACGACCCAGATGCACATGTATTGCACAGTATTCCTGGTCCCTTAGAATAGTTTCAAATATTAGAAGACTTACAAAACTGAATGGCTTTTGCGGTCACTGTGCTAACGTTAGGTCAGCTGGCTTATTCAGGACGAGTTAGGGAGCTAATACAACTAGAACTTCCACTACAAAACATTGCAACATGCTTTTAGAACACAAACAAAGTAGYCTGTCATTGTAAATAAGAATTTGTTCTTAACTGACTTGCCTAGTTAAATAAAGGTTAAATAAAAAACATTACCTAAGCTGTTTCATAGAAATGTACCTTTCTAAGCTGTTTCACTGAACCAATCATATCAGGTTCCTCTTGTTACACTTATGTAGTGTCAAACATAATGTTTGCCCATATTGCTCATTTATACACTCACCAGTCAGTTTATTAGGGAAACCCATCTAGTACCGGGTCGGACCCCCCTTTGCCTTCAGAACAGCCTTAATTCTTCAGGGCATTGTACAAGGTGTCAGAATCATTCCACAGGGATGTTGGTCCATGCTGACGCAATGGTACCACGAAGTTGCAGCAGATTGAACGGCGGTACATTCATGCTGCGKACAGCCTGTTCCATCTCATCCCGAAGATGCTCTATTGGATTGAGGTCTGGGGACTACGCAGGCCACTCAAGTAAAATGAACTCGCTGTCATGTTTTTTTTTCTCCACTCAATTGTATAGTGTTGGTGATCGGGTGCCCACTGGAGCCACTTCTTATGGATTTTAGCTGATAGGAGTGGAACCTGGTGTGGTCGTCTGCTGCAACAGCCCATCCGTGACAAGGAATTATGCGTTTTGAGYTGCCGTTCTGCACACCACTGTTGTACTGCGCCGTTATTTGTATATTTGTTGACCGCCTGTTAGCTTGCACGATTCTTGCCATTCTCCTTTGACCTCACTCAACGGGCTGTTTTCGCCCACGTCGTCCACATTTTCCACAGGTCTGCAACTGACTGGATGTTTTTTGTTTGTTGCACAATTCTCGGTAAACCTTAGACACTGTTGTGCGTGAAATGCCCAGGAGGGCGGCCGTTTCTGAGATACTGGATCTGGCACGCCTGGCACCAACGATCATACTACGCTCACAAAGTCGCTTATGTCACTTGTTTTGCTCATTCTAATGTTCAATCAAACAATAACTGAATGCGTCGATGCCTGTCTGCCTGTTTTATAAAGCAAGCCACAGCCACGTCTGTAGGTGCAATACACCACCGCGTTCACGGAAATGTATCTAATAAAATGTCCGGTGAGTGTATATCAGCAGTAGCATATAGTTATCCACGTGTTGGCCAAGTTTTCTTTATCATACTATACAGGTGTCATTACTGGCGTTAAGGGGCAATCTGCAGWTGCTACTTCCATTTTTATACCTTTAAATTCATTATGTATACTAGGGCTGGGACAATACCAGTATCGCGATACTCGTTAGTATCGTGTCAAGGAAACGAAACAAAAGCGTATTTAGCCCTCATGTTGGAAACATTATGTTGTCATCCAGAGTCACATTTATTTGTTTTCCAAGCTATGACACTATCAGGTACCAAGGTAAGACCCAAGTGCAGACTGTGTGAAGTAACAATGTTTATTGTAACAACAGGGGCAGGCAAACGACAGGTCAAGGCAGGCAGGGGTCGATAATCCAGAGTAGAGGCCAAGGTACAGGATGGCAGGTAGGCTCAGGGATAGGCGGAGTGGGCGGGTACAGGGTCAGGGCAGGCAAGGGTCAAAATTGAGGAGGGCGATAAAAGAGAAACTGGAAAAAGCAGGAACTGAGACACAAAACGCTGGTAGGCTTGAACAAACCAGACGAACTGGCAACAGACAGACAGAAAACATATAAATACACAGGGGATAATGGGGAAGATGGGTGACACCTGGAGTGGGGTGAAGACYATCACGAAGACAGGTGAAACAGATCTGGGCATGACAAGCACACTATTTTACATAAAACAGATTTTGGCACTCTTAAGTGTTATTACATACAGCCAGGAAGAACTATTGGATATACAGTTGAAGTCAGAAGTTTACGTACACTTAGGTTGGAGTCATTAAATCGTGTCGTGTGTGTGTATATGTATGTGTGTATATGTAAATATGTGTGTGTATATATGTATGTACACACACACACACACACACACAGTGCATTCGAAAGTATTCAGATTCCTTTAGTTGCCTTCTGGAAAACTCCAAGTGGGCTGTTGTGCCTTTTACTGAGTGGCTTCCGTCTGGCCACTCTACCATAAAGGCCTGATTGGTGGAGTCCTGCAGAGATGGTTGTCCTTCTGCAAGATTCTCCCATCTCCACAGACYAACTCTGGAGCTCTGTCAGAGTGACCATTGGGTTCTTGGTCACCTCCCGGACCAAGGCCCTTCTCTCCCAATTTCTCAGTTTGGCCGGGCGGCCAGCTCTAGGAAGAGTATTGGTGTTTCCAAACTTCTTCCATTTAACCTCTCTGGGATATTCGGGACGGTAGCGTCCCACCTCGCCAACAGCCAGTGAAATTGCAGGGCGCCAAATTAAAAACAACAGAAATCCCATAATTCAAATTCCTCAAACATACAAGTATTTTACCCCATTTTAAAGATAAACTTGTTATAAATCCAGCCACAGTGTCCGATTTCAAAAAGGCTTTACGACTAAAGCACACCAAACGATTATGTTAGGTCAGAGCCAAGCCTGTCTCTTATACACATCTAGATGTGTATAAGAGACAGATTTTACCCCATTTTAAAGATAAACTTGTTATAAATCCAGCCACAGTGTCCGATTTCAAAAAGGCTTTACGACTAAAGCACACCAAACGATTATGTTAGGTCAGCACCTAGTCACAGAAAAACACAGCCATTTTTCCAGCCAAAGAGAGGAGTCACAAAAAGCAGAAATAGAGATAAAATTAATCACTAACCTTTGATGATCTTCATCAGATGACACTCATAGGACTTCATGTTACACAATACATGTATGTTTTGTTCGATAAAGTTTATATTTATATCCAGAAATCTCAGTTTACATTGGCGCGTTATGTTCAGTAGTTCTAAAACATCCGGTGATTTTGCAGAGAGCCACATCAATTTACAGAAATACTCATAATAAACATTGCTAAAAGATACAAGTGTTATTTTATATCCACTTCTCCTTAATGCAACCGCTGTGTCAGATTTCAAAAAAACTTTTCGGAAAAAGCACACCATGCAATAATCTGAGTACGGCGCTCAGACACAAAAACAAGCCATACAGATACCCGCCATGTTGTGGAGTCAACAGAAGTCAGAAATAGCATTATAAATATTCACTTTGATGATCTTCATCAGAATGCAGTCCCAGGAATCCCAGTTCCACAATAAATGTTTGTTTTGTTCGATAAAGTKCATCATTTATGTCCAAATACCTCCTTTTTGTTCGCGCGTTTAGTACACAAATCCAAACTCAGGAGGCGCGGGCAAGTCCAGGCAAAAGTTCAGACAAAGTAATATTACAGTTTGTAGAAACATGTCAAACGATGTATAGAATCAATCTTTAGGATGTTTTTATCATAAATCTTCAATAATGTTTCAACCGGAGAATTCCTTTGTCTGTAGAAATGCAATGGAACGGAGGTAACTCTCACGGGAGCGCGCGAGACTGAGCTCATGGCACTCTGCCAGACCCCTGACTCAAACAGCTCTCATTCCCCCCTCCTTCACAGTAGAAGCATCAAACAAGGTTCTAAAGACTGTTGACATCTAGTGGAAGCCTTAGGAAGTGCAATATGACCCCATAGACACTGTATATTCGATAGGCAATGACTTGATAAACTACAAACCTCAGATTTCCCACTTCTTGGTTGAATTTTTTCTCAGGTTTTTGCCTGACATATGAGTTCTGTTATACTCACAGACATCATTCAAACAGTTTTAGAAACGTCAGAGTGTTTTCTATCCAAATCTACTAATTGTATGCATATTATAGCTTTTAGGCCTGAGTAGCAGGCAGTTTTTACTCTGGGCACCTTTTTATCCAAGCTACTCAATACTGCCCCCCAGTCCCAAAGAAGTTAAGACTGATGGAGGCCACTGTGCTCTTGGGGACCTTCAATGCTGCAGAAATGTTTTGGTACCCTTCCCCAAATCTGTGCCTCGACACCATCCTGTATCGGAGCTCTACGGACAATTCCTTCAAACACATGGCTTGGTTTTTGCTCTGGCATGAACTGTCAACTGTGTGTGCCTTTCCAAATCATGTCCAATCAATTGAATTTACCACAGGTGGACTCAAAGTTGTGTAGAAACATCTCAAGGATGATCAATGGAAACATGATGCACCTGAGCTGAATTTCGTGTCTCATAGCAAAGGTCTGAGTACTTATGTAAATCAGGTGTTACTAAAAACCTGTTTTCGCTTTGTCATTTTGGGATATTGTGTATAGATTGAGGATTTTTTTTATTTAATCAATTTTAGAATACGGCTGTAACGTAACAAAATGTGGYAAAAGTCGAGGGGTCTGAATACTTTCCAAATGCACTGTATGTACCTATTGATTCTTGAAGAATATCATTTATAGATGCCTCATGAGCTTGGTTCAACTGTCGTACTACATCATACCCCAAAATATAAGCTTGTTTTAATCCTTTCCTTGTGGATAATGTAAATTTAAACAAACACTGTCTAGCCTCAAAACATGGTTAAAACTATAATCTTGATATCCTGGATGGTCAGATGCTCTGTCCATGAGTTTGAGTGGTTACATTTCTCCAGCGCCATCCCTCAGCTCCGCCACCAAATCAGTAGTGGAGTGTTCACTTTGTTATTGTTCGCACTACAGATTGCCCCTTTAAAGCTAGAATCCTTAGTTGCTACATCCATTTTTGACTTGATATATATACCCATTGATTCTTGAACAATATAACTTCTAAATGCCATGTGAGCTTAGGTCAACTGTCGTACCCCATCAGAACCCAAAATATATGCTTGATTTATTCCAATGTTTGTAAACAAATGAAATGTAAAGAAACACTGTATAGCCTCAACATGGTTAAAACTGTAGTTAAAACTGTAATTGTGATATCATGGGATGGTCAGTCTTTGTATCCATAGCCTTGTCTATGAATTTGAGTGGTTACGTTTCTTCACCCTGGTCCCTTAGCTTTTTTGCGAAACAGGGGCGGTAAGAATGCTTAGTTATTGTTTCAGTTAAGGAGTGTAGCTTTAAGAGAAGCTAGGCTTGATAACAGACCCCTCTTAGCCACACATCTGTCACACAATTAACCTCTTAGGCCTGTCTCGCTGTAGGCGCTAGTCTATCGTCTTTACAGCTACCATCGTACACTACCTTTTGTGGTCATTTAGGTTTAAGGCAAGATGATACAGGGTGATTTAACCGTGTTGGTAAACATGATTTTATTTTTTTATTTTTGTAATTCCGTATTCTTGGATGTTTTGCAGTGATAAAAAGCCCACCAGCAATGAAGACATCCGAAAGGCGAGAGAGAAACATGGCAAGAAAAATGTAAGAGCTCACACCGTACACACTTTTAGTGACTCAATCTCAAACAAGGTTTACATTGGTATGAATAACCCTTTCGTAAAGACCATGGGAAAAAATAAAGGGAGAGAGAACGTCAAAAAGCATGGGCCTAGTTTCAGAACACCGCCAACTTTTAATTGAGTAGCTSTCCCTGATCTTACTTGACATTGCGGTTTGTGATGTTGATCTCTGAGCTGCTGTCTCTTCTCTCTTTTACACTTCACGATGAGTGTAATTTAACTAATTAACAGCTGGAAACKACGACCATCATCTCTGATTGGCTCATCATTTAAAACCGTGTGAAGTTTCGGTCTCTCTAAGGTCAGGTAAAGTTCTATTATATCGTACTGGTACCATAATTGGAGCACTATGTAGGGATAAATATGTGTGAAATTGTCATTGGATTGATGAGGGGGTTATTTGCCACCTTAGTTTTGTCACTCCCCCTCCCCCAAAAAATAAAAGCACAAAACATGCTCTGCTGGTGCATAAWTCTAGTAGTTGCTGCCAATTACACTCCTGAATGAGTTTAACATGGTAAGAGAGCCATGTCCAAAGTGATGTTGAAATGAGAAACAGGGATTCTGATAATGGCTTTCCTCACCTCCTCGTTGTGGGTGTTGAGGAGTTATCTTAGCCACGTGCCTCTCCATACACTCTATTGCAGAGCCTAGCAGAAATMAACTGGCAGTTCCATTCCCTCTGCTTTCAGGCCCTTGCTAATAAACCAGTGAGAGAGGAGGGGAGGATAGTGAGAGAGTTCAAAGAACAGAGCTTTTAAATTCTCAAAGCAGACCTCATTAGATGTAGTAATGAGACAACTGGAGAATGCCAAGTGTGCTCGCCTTATCTACTTCTCACTACTGATCGCAGAAAAATTGTCTTCACTTAGCTAGTTCATGGTCATTTCTAGGCCTCTGTCACCAGCCGCTGCAGCTTCTGGCTGTGTAGCTTTATATAATGTCTGGGGCTCTTTGGTGTGTGAATTGGACGCCATTGCTCATACAGTATAGTTAAACTGAGCTTGTAACTTGATTCATGTTAGGAAAATCTCTGCAAAATTGGTTGTCCTGATGACTGGAAGTGCAAAAGGCCTATTTCTTAGTATATTTTCCCTGTTTTGTTTCTAAAAGCATATTCAGTTCCCGAGTAAGCAGTCGCTAAACCCCCAATCACATTTTTCTCTGACCGAAAATAAGAGGCATATTGCTGAGTTAACTTTCGACTTTGGCCTGCCAGAACACTGACAAAATAACTTGAAGCTTACCTACGATGGAGGAATGCAGGACACCTAGCATGTCCACACTATTGAAAATGATGGAAATAAAGGTGCAGGCTGCTTAGTGTGATCCCCGCCATAGTCTTGAATTGTTTAGAAATAGACTCTAGTGATGGGACCCTCACATTCTGGTTTATCTTTGTTTCTCATACTAGGAAGAGATATAGTATACAGGTAAATATAGTCTGGCACTTCTTCACATCGTAGACACCGCACAGCGATTGCAGCTTGATTTGGGAACGGGGAGGAGAGGACACTGATAAGTGAAGTATTTTAAACAGGTTGATGGCTTTGCCGCTGTATCTGCCTGGGGGAGGATGTCCATTGTTGATGCGATAACGTGGCACCTCATTAAAAATGATTGCAGCTCCTCTTGTCCCCCCTGTAATGAGATCGGCACAGTCTACACAGACAGTTTTTCCTCTAAAGAAAAAAACCTCAACCAAAATAGTTTGGTTGCATCTTTGTTTTCGTGTTTCTTGTTCTGATCCTTTGTTCCCAGAAATATGCACTCTGCTGTTTCCCCTGGGAACGAAAAAGGCAAAAAAAATTATCTTTATTGCTGTTTTTTAGGGAGTTTAATCTTAATGTGATGCTCTTGTCCACCAGCTGGTCAAGGTTGCTGGTTTGGGAGGAGGATATGTGGTTTAGGATTTAAATAGGGAACGAGAGTTGACACGTTTATTTTCCTAGAACTGATTCTAAGAATATCAAATCAGATTCCCCGCCACAGGATTACTGATTGTTRGAGCCATCTATCGTTTTCTGATTTAATACCATTGACTTGAGCAGATCAAAACACCTGAAATGAAATGCAATGGCATTGACAGTGCCAACACACCTTTGGAGTGACATCTTATCACAGGCCCTCAATTAGTCCTGATTGCCACCAGGGTATAAGAGATAAACACGTGCAGTAATGACATAGTTTGTGACATTATTCAAACACCTTTAATTAGGCAATTAGTCTATCTGCCATAATACGTGGGATTCCCTGGCCTAGCCTACCTTCAGTCTTGCTTCAGATACTCTTTAGCACCGATTTTTACCTTTTGCTTTGTCTATTTATACCATCTAGCTATGATACCCATTTGAGAGCAATTATTGGTAATTGTCTCGTGTCTCAAGCCGCATTTGGAGTAGTACACTTTTACTGAGGTATTTGTAAATGGTGCTATCACGGTTGAATTCATCACAATGGCTGTGGTTTGGCCCCCGCAGGAGACAAAGCAGCCGAGCGTGGCCTCCTATAGCAACTTGTCTTTTGACGAGGTGGTGCGTGAGCTCATCAAGCAGAAGGAGGTGGTGAAAAAGAAGGACGCGCATATCCGTGAGCTGGAAGACTACATTGATAACCTGCTGGTCCGCGTTATGGAGGATTCGCCGAGCATCCTACGGACACCCTACGAGCCCAACAGGAAAGCGGGGAAAATCTCAAAAAAGAAGTAGAGTCAAGGTAGAGAGAGGTCAAAAATTAGAGGCTTGTAAACAGTAATGTCTCGTCCTAGCCATTTAAAAAAAAATGTATTGTGGGTATGGAACAAAAAATGAAGAGAAGGGGGATTGACCAATGCCAAATCAGTAGTTTTTGATTTCTTTACAGTAACTGCATTGATACAGCTTATACCGATTTATAGGTTTTGTATGCTGTGATTTGAGTTTACACCAGTTTCCCCAGCAGAATATTATCGTGGAGTGAAGTACATCCGATGACATAAATATTTGACTTGCATTATAACTAACCCCATGGCTGTTCCATTATGATAGGTAGACTAACCTCTGAATCAGTTGCTCTATGTTGATCCACTCATCCATTTTAATTGTGTACCTCCTGCTCTGTTGTTTGCATGGCATTCCTTTTGTTTTTCAAATTCTGGTGAATTGAAAGAATGGGAAATTACATAATGTATCTCAAAAATTCATCAGAATACCTTAGCAGAAACCAGTGGGATTCAAATGAGCTATCACTGTGTTGACTACGTTTTACCATTTATTATGAGATGATGAAGAACAAACTAGTGGGGTTATACCATGCCTGACCGTTTCCCAAGMCCTTTAATAGTGTATCCATGGCATACACTATTAAAGGCCTTGGGAAACGGTCAGGCATGGTATAGCCCCACTAGTGCACTTTCACACACGTAACATGAAAATCCCAGACAGCTTCTGGAGCGGTTGTTTGAACATAGAACCACCAAGCTAGATTTGCGTTTAAACACTAAGGCTATCTAGATTTAATTAAATATTTAAAGGATGCACCTCTTCACCTCTTACAAATCAGTTGTACTGAAAAATTGCACGATTTAGATTTMAAAAATAATGTCCTCGAGCTTCTAGTAAAGAGAGAAACAACTTCTCTGATTATGACTAAACTTATGCCTCTTTTAGCCTCTCCAAGAGGCTAAAATCTCTTGATTAGGTTGCTTTARTTTACTGACTTTATTGTCCCCATGGAGAAGTTTTGTTGCAGTGTCATGTACACGTTTAAATACAAAACAAATTGACAATACAACTTTCATAACAGTTGCATACCAATAAAAAGAGACTAGCCTACTGGCCTTACTGGGTCAATAGGAACATTAGCCCGAGCTATTTAGGAGGGATATCACACCTGGCACAAATGATTGTCTAGTTCTGTTTTTCCCGCCGAGGGGTGCCCTATACCTGCGCCCAGAAGGGAGTAGTTCAAAGTCGCTAGGTGTAGAACTAAGGTTACTATACCCCATTTATAATTGCTAACTGACTGGAGAAGTTTTGTTTAAAGCCCCGACGCTCATTCTGAACGTTTAAATGCATCGCWTGCGGTACGGTTTTGTGAAACATAAACATATCTTTCATATCAGTGAGAAATAATTTTCAAAAAACTCAATGTTTATAGGMTTAGGGTTCCCACACGGCCATATTTCCATGTTGCAGTGCTTTTTTACGGAAAACAGAAGGAAGACAGAGGCGTACCTGTGCTAATTAGATATCTACCTGTGAGTAAACGGAAGATGGACGCCACAAAAGAGTTGTCACTGAAAAATATGTGTTAAAATACTGTACAGTAAGTGTATATTTTGCATTTGTAAAATGATTTTGATGTGATAAGGAAGAAGAGGGTTTAATGTTTCTAGAACCGTACCAAAATTGAAAATCGATTCACGTTTAGAAGWAGTATTTGTCTGTTTTGGCTACCAGAGCTAATTTGCTAACAGAACATGTAAGGTCTTCGGACTATAAGGAGTAACGTTAGTCCATTGAGGTACAGTTGCTATAGTATTTTAACACAAGGGTCTACTTTTTTATTTGATTGCGTGCCTCACTTTTCAAACAAAAAATGTATCCGTTAAACAGTTAATCAAATGTATATGGCCTAAGTGTTAAAACGTATCCAAACAATTGTTAAATAACCAAAAGGTCATGGTCTAGGGGTGTGGATGAGTGTATCTGTGTGGGTGTGCGCGTGAATAAGTGTGTGGTGCGGAGACTCGGTGCAGGTGGTCAGTCCAGATCAAGTGTTCCGGATATTTTAAATTTAACTAGGCAAGTCAGTTAAAAACAAAATCTTATTTACAATGATGGCCAAACCCGGACGACGCTGGGACAATTGTGTGCCGCCCTATGGGACTCCCAATCACGGCCGGTTGTGATACAGCCTGGAATCGAACCAGGGTCTGTTGTGACGCCTCTAGCACTGAGATGCAGTACCTTAGACCGCTGCGCCACTCGGGGAGCCCTATAGGGCGGCATTCTTTTGGCTTCTATTTAGAAATTGTCTCTGAGCCTGTTGGTTTCAAACCTCATGCTCCAATACCGTCTCCCCGACGGTGAAGTGGTGAACCGCTCGTGTGTGGGGTCCTTGATGATGCTGCGGGCCTTCCTCAGGCACCGTTTCGAGTAGATGTCCTGGGAGCACGGTCCCAGTGATGTACTAATAACCAGCTGAGCTAGCAAACAATGTAACAAAAGTAGTTTTTCGGAATCAAAAAATATACCAACAGGCTCTGCGTTTCAGGAATCACAGAAGCAAGCTCTCCCGGTGCACTGTTCAATCATTTAGCCATTTAAACATTTTGTTTTTGGATAAACTCACTTTTTGCAATGCCCTCAATGGCTTCCATGCGTTTAAAACGTGAGCTTGTCCGAGGGGTCGGTCTTGACAACACTTTCTATCCATTGGAGTGCTTTGACTGATTGCCCCAACTTCTGCGGTCGGGCTTAGTGAAGGGTCAATTGAATAGGGTTTGCCATTTTTAATAGGTCTGACATGAAAGCGTGAACCAACATATAGCCATAACAAATATGGCCGCTTGATGCGGTATTCAACCCAGATGCTCTTATAATGTGAATGTTGTCAAGTATATGTTTACCAGATGCTCCAGAGGCAGTCGTGTGCTGTTGGCAGTGGTCAAGTGGTTGAGTACTGCAGAGCATTAATGACTGTGTTTACACTTCAGACCAAGACGCAGGATTATGACACAAACTCTACACTCTGCCAATCAGCCCGGCACTGCGCTTACTGCAATACAAGATTGTGTTGATATACTGATATGCAGGTATGAACATGCTGTTGTTGCCTGTCTGTGACTGATGTGAGCTTTTTGGAATTAGGATGGTTTGGACCTARAGTATCTGTTGACATTTGCCATCTTAGTACAAAAATATATTATTTAAAGTTACTCTTATGAGGGTAGGTACTACTGCATTTTTTAAAACTCAAGGCATGCATTTCCAAACACGCATCCGAAAACAATGTGACACTGCATTRCAATTTTGTGACCTTGCAGTGAAAACTAAACAATATGTAAAKACTGTATTCTCTGGTCAGTTTTGATGATATGGAATGTCTGGGCATCGTGCAGGTGCAGAATGTAATTGAGTGGAGGCAAACTAAAGACACTGCTATTGAAGCCTCCCTAATATTTACACCAAAGTTAATTCATTCAAAGAGCTATCATTGTCCAGCATATCAACTTTTGGGTTTGTTGTTTTAGATTTTTCAGTGACTCTTGATGACTATCGTTTTGTTTTTAGGATCAAGCGCATTSTATGACCTTAATTTGCATTAAGTGTAGGCCCATCCATTGTCATCCAAAAATGTGTATAAACCATTGGTCAAGTTATTCTCACTTTACTCTACTTGTATGGCTTTACACAGACAGAAAGATGAAGTGCAATCATAATTTAGCAACATGTTTAATATTCTATTGGTGTCCACAAATTGTMTACACTTTGAATCATTATATTGTGTGCTCAGGTGGAACATGTCTGAATGACATCCGTTCTACYCTTGTGATCTGWCATTGTTTGTCAACAGAGAGAAAATATGATTCCATTAGGTAGAAGTGGTTCYATTTTTGTTACTTTTTAGATTGACTGATTGTTGCTTGAATTGTTTTAACTATTTGAAGGAAATATAATCAAGGTACCTAGCTACATAGCAATGCATTTGCAGGCTGATTTTAATGTATTGATTTTGTTCACATGTTACACTGCCCATTGACAGATCAAAGTGCTCTTGACTAATTGCTCTCCACAAAGGCTATTGGTTATATTTTTACTAGTAATACACTGTGTACTAACTTAACACATCCAGAAAACCAAACTATCAGTACAGATTGTAACAAGGGCTCGAGTTAACCTGTTTATTACATTTTARATGTGATCATTTATGACATTTTCATGTTTTACTGACTAATTTGTCATGCATCCTTCATACTGTCCAAAGCAAGGCCAAATATATAACATATCACGACAGTTTTACAATCAATGTAGGCTGACTCTGTTATGAAATATGTTATCATAAATAGTACTATGACGACATAACAAACAGTATCAGCCTGTCAAAAAACAAACCACCCTCAATTTAATAATTTGTGTCACCATGGTATATCGCTTCATAACACATACAATGTCTGTTCTGCATAGCATACACAATTGTATGTATCAATGTATGCTTTAAGCAGGCAGTTTCCCCGCTCTGTATGATGTCACATTTRCGAGTCTACTTTTCTTTAATAGTTACATACACTGTAATGCTTTTTAAAAAGGTTACGACTACTTAGTTATTACTTTATTACTGTAAGTAGGTAAAACTATTACTGTGTTACTGAAATATTTTCCCTCAAGATGTACGTCTTTTCCTAGAGCAAATGCCATGACATGATGCCATGCCATGACATGACATGACAAACATGTCTCACCTAATTAGCAGAAAGGTTTACATTTTTGTCACTTTTTTTWGTTTTTTSTTTTTGTAGAATGTTGTGCCATTTACAGTGTTATATGCTTGGTATTTTAGATCAATAGGATTACTGTTACAAAGTTGTGTACTAATTGTATTGTGACCCCTGTTGTGAACTATTGATTCCTCAGTCTAAATCATTGACCACACTGAGTTGCGTAGTCACACATTTTAGACAATTTTTGRTGCTTTTTCCTGTATTTTGTGTCTTTTTTTATTTGGTAAACTTTTACATTCTAAGTTTTATATTCTTTATTTGTATTGGTAAAGTTACTGAATGTCCACATATCAAGTCAGGATACAGCCCTAAGTGAACATGTGAGAATTTTACGACATTCGTTTTCGGAAGTTCAAAACCGCCAGAGGCTTCAATTTCAGAACTGTTTGGATGACTCACTCTACATTAAAAAGGGCTATCTCATTGCTTTTTTTTCCTTCTTAAGTAACGAACACAGTTTACTGCAAAAACTTCCCAATTCGGTCACAGTTAACTAGGACAAAGAGAATTTAATGGTATTCCAGAAAATGCAAAAGCTGCCTTTTTATAAACCTTGTCCTAGCATGCATCACTGAGACACACTGTTTTGTTTTCTTGCACCTATTGTGTACAGATTCTTAGCCTCTATTACATTTATTTTATTTTTGAAAAAAGCTTCCCCCCCCCCCCAAAAAAAAAAATCTTTATCTTTACCTAAATCGTCCTCTATTGAATGTAGGCTCTAAAGTGTGCCCTCGTTCATTATACTGATTATAGTTAAGCAACATTTCTTCCTCATGTTTTAAAATGTGACCTTTATCCAGACCATATATTCAGCTACTGTTTTTACCATAATTCAAAATGACTTCATGTACATTATACATTATTCAGCTGTTTGTATTTGACTTTGAATGTGTTTTGATGCAACAGAAATTACTTTATCCAGAATAAGATGGGGTAACACACATGCTAACGAATAACAACAGATGTTTGTGTGTTGCGCTGTAAATTCAAAGTAATTTGTTTGAATTTTTACAGCAACATTATAGCAGAACTAATACACTTGCTCCAATGAATCTTCTGTTTTTATTGAAAAACGTGATGATGATAATGAAATCTCATGAATTCAATGATGGGGAAAAAGCTAGGTGGGTGTTCAAATGGCTTTATAGGATGGGGGGGCATATTAATTTCATGCTAAATGAGGTAATAGGTGTTTTCTTCAGCATCCGACAACTGATGGTTGAAGTCTGACAATGACTACATTGAGAGATCTCCATGGAGACAGCATCATTGAAAGCACTGAGCGCTCTGAAGGCTGTTAGCCTTACAAATAGATAATACAACTATAATACCAGTTTCAAGCCCACAATCACTGTGTCAGTTTAACATAGTTTAGTATTTAAAATCCCTTCATTGTGTTGATATACAGCTAATATTCTAACCTTTTCTCCATTTAGTTAATTCCATGGCACATCTTTGTACTTCTACTTAGCACTCAGATAATGATTCACTAACTCTGCAGTTAGCTTGCATCTTAAATTGCATGTCAGTTGTTTTTGCAATACAGCTTCATACAATTTTATCACTTTCTGTTTAGAGAGCCATCACAGTTGCTCATATCATATATATGAACAGAACAGTATTTGATCAAATTCGACATTGTACAATAATACAAGCAGAAATGTCTCCAAACGCCTCTTCCCTGTATGGTGGCAATGGCACTAAACTTTTCCTTATGCATTTCTTTAACCTTAGCTGCAGTTCACAAAGGTGGGTGTAKGTTTTCACAAGACAATACAATTTTTCACACTTTATGCAAACGTTTGTATGTCGGGTTGAGCGGGCATGTGGGGTTTGAGGGGAAAGATTGGTTTGTTTGTAAAACTGTTGATTGTGATACTGAAGGGAAAAAAAGAATGTCATTTCTATGTTGGTATACAAGGTATAATTTTGGGGACAACAATGCAGATMATGTAAAAAGCGAAGAATGGTGCTGCTTGACATGACTGCTTCGAAAGCTTTCAGTGTAAACTGTATGTTTATTGTCCATCTCTCTCACACACTGTCCCACCAAAAGCTGGTTGCTTCCTAACTACTTAAACAATTTTGGCATGTGGCATGGATGTACTTACATGAATGTCTTAGAGTAGAAATGTTTTAGGAATTGTCAGTGATCCATTGGATAACAAAATTGGAAGCCACAAACAAGATGATCGCATTGCTCTTTTCAATAAATACGCTGTACTTCTTAATGAAAATYCCAGTTGTTTTAATGAATTTACTAATGCAGCTATATTGCTTATTTTCATGATTATTTAGAATACAATGTGCTTTTTCTGTATATAGGCACAAACAAAATACAGAAACAAATTTAGATGTACACTACACACCATTGTGAACAAATCGTTGCAAAAGTACAGTGCATTTGGAAAGTACTCAGACCCCTTGACTTTTTCCACATTTTGTTACATTACAGCATTATTCTAAAATTGCTAAAATTGTTTTTCCCCCTCCATCAAGCTACCCCATAAAGAAAAAACAGTTTTTTTAGACATTTTATCAATTTATTTTTATTTTTTATGAAATCACATTTACATAAGTATTCAGACCCTTTACTCAGTACTTTGTTGAAACACCTTTGGCTTCAATTACAGCCTCAAGTCTTCTTGGGTATGACGCTACAAGTTTGGCACACCTGTGTTTGTGGAGTTTCTCCTATTCTTCTGTGCAGGTCCTCTCGAGCTTTGTCAGGTTGGGTGGGGAGTGTTGCTGCACAGCTATTTTCAGGTCTCTCCAGATATGTTCGATCGGGTTCAAGTCCGAGTTCTGGCTGGGCACTCAAGGACATTCAGAGACTTGTCCCAAAGCCACTCCTGCGTCCTCAGGGTCGTTGTCCTGTACGAAGGTACCTTTTCTATTGACAGGTGTGTGCTTTATATTGACAGGTGTGTGCCTTTCCAAATCATGTACAATCAATTGAATTTACCTCCGGTGAACTCCAAGTTGTAGAAACATCTCAAAGATGATCAATGGAAACAGGATGCACCTGATCTCAATGTCTTGTCTTTTTAGCAAAGGGTCTGAATACTTATGTAAACAAGGCATTTCTGTTTATTTGAAAAAAAATACAAAAATTTGGAAAACCCTGTTTTCCCTTTGTCATTATGGGGTATTGTGTGTCGATTGGTGAGAACAATTATTTAATAAATTTTCGGATAAGGCTGTAACGTAACAAAATGTGGAAAAAGTCAAGGGGTCTGAATACTTCCCGAATGCACTGTACATACATTGTAATCACCAGTCCATTGAATAAAAAGGAAAGTAATTTRCCTACATTCCATTCCTGTATTAATAGTCCTTATACACATTTCAGTATACAATGCAGTACTCAGATTTCATGATTAGAACTATTTGTGTTGGATTTCTTGTCCAACTTTCTGTGCCTACCGTTGAGTGGCTGTTTTTGTTCCGGAGAAATTCRCATGCCTTCCCTGGAAAAAACGAGTGGCATAGGGAGACAATTGTGAGTGGCAAGGTTGCTCGTTAAACTTTGCCTCTAATTTGCTTATGCGTATAAGAAGTGTGTMTGAAATKATTCAGGACAAGCAACACTTGTGCTGTTTACAACCTGGTGCTTTTGTGGGCAGGTTTCGTTTCACTTTTCCAAATAGCAAGTTAAAACATGGCCCTTCTTATGTCACCCCGGCCAGCACCCAAAGGCAGTAGGCTACATCCAAGCTGTCAGGTTAACCAAAGACTACAGTTTTACTGTTCAATAGAACTAAGAACAAGAGGCAGATAAAGGACCCTATTCAATCAAAAACTCGTTACCAGGTTTTTAGGGTAAAACATTTTATAAAATTCTCCTTGCACTCCYTGAATACATGTTTTGATTGTGGTATTCAACAAAATGCTTATTTTGTAATACAGCGACAATCATTAGCGAACTGTGGAATGAAGTTTTGACCTCAAGTACAAGTATTTAACAATACATGCTTGGTCGGAGAACTAAAGCAAACCAGCAATCCAAAAGCTTTTACCAAATAACATATTGCTGCTTTGAACAAAGGCAAATATATATATTTACACACAAAGTGTACTTTGAAACAGGCTGACCAGGTGAAAGCTATTGATGTCACTTGTTAAATCCACTTCAATCAGTGTAGATGAAAGGGAGGGGACAGGTTAAAGAAGGATTTTTAAGCCTTGAGACAATGTAGACGTGGATTGTGTATTTGTGCCATTCAGAGGTTGAATTGACAAGACGGAAGATTTAAGTGCTTTTAAACACTATCCTTTGTGTATCACCACCAAAGGACACCCAGCCAACTTGACACAACTGTGGGGAGCATTGGAGTCAACATTGGCCCGCGTCCCTGTGAATCGCTTTCGACACCTTGTAGAATCCATGGCCTGACGAATTGGGGGGGGAGCCAGGGGTTAGACTCAATATTAGGTGGGTGTTCCTAATGTTTGGTATACTCTGTGTGTGTGTTTTTTATATATGTATGTGTGTGTATATATTATTTATCTATACTGAACAAAAATATAAACMTAACATGCAACAATTTCAAAGATGTTACTGAATTACACTTCCTATGATGAAATCAGCCAATTTAAATGTATTAATTAGGACCTAAGCTATGCATTTCACATGACTGGGAATACAGATATGCGTCTCTTGGTCACAGATACCTTAAAAAAAACAATGGGCCTCACAATGGGCCTCAGGATCTCGTATTTTTATTTTTGTGCATTCAAATTGCCATCAATAAAATGCAATTGTGTTCGTTGTCCGTAGCTTATGCCTGCCCATACCATAACCCCACCGCCACCATGGGGCACTCTGTTCACAACGTTGACATCAGCAAACTACTCGCACACACGACGCCATACACGTTGTGAGGCCGGTTGGACGTACTGCCAAATTGTCTAAAACAACGTTGGAGGTGGCTTATGGTAGAGAAATTAACWTTAAATTCTCTGGCAACAGCTCTGGTAGACATTCCTGCAGTCTGCATGCCAATTGCATGCTCCCTCAACTTGTGGCATTGTGTTGTGTGACAAAACTGCACATWTTAGAGTGACCTTTTATTGTCCCCAACACCAGGTGCACCTGTGTAATGAACATGCTGTTTAATCAGCTCCTTGATATGTCCCACCTGTCAGGTGGATGTATTATCTTGGCATAGGAGAAATGCTCACTAACAGGGATGCAAACAAATTTGTGCCCAAACTTTGAGAGAAATAAGCTTTTTGTGTGTATGGAACATTTCTGGGATCTTTCATTTCAGCTCATGAAACATGGGACCAACACTTTTACATTTTGTGTTTTATATTTTTGTTAATTGTATATACAATTAGCTCAGTTGGTAGAGCATGGCTCTTATAATGCCAGGGTAATGGGTTCGATTCCCTGGACCACCCATACGTAAAATGTATGCATGCGTGACTGTAAGTCCCTTTGGATAAAAGCGTCTGCTGAATGGCTTATTATATTTTACAAATATGTTTTATCATGCTGTAATAATTACGATACTCTGTTGGAAACCATTACCAACAATCTTTCTGAGATGGGATTTACTCAGACTGGGGACTATGAACTGTGAATAAACTGTTCATTCACATCTCTTAACACTTATTATATGAATGTTCAACTGCTAACATATCCCAAGTTACTGAGTGTGTGTGGTGTGGCTAGTTTATATACTGCTTTTGGTTCATTTATTTTAGGTTAGTTATGCATTATACATCCTCCGTCAAGACAATCTCAAAGTCATTGATATGTATTTGTTGCTATTAACTTTTGAATTGCTGCATAATTTGGTATAGTATGTTTCATATGTCCTAATCATTGGTGAACCAAAATGTCACTTCAAATGATTAAATGGTCCTTACYGTATGTGTTAGGTGTCATTTGAGCTAATTGAAACTCTCACTGCTACCAATACACATTCATCAGAAGATAAAGTTTCACATAGGCCAGGCTTTGGATGGCACGTGTCTCCTGGACACTTCCAAAAAGGAAAGCCCGTTAGATCATTCTATTAGTGRATATTAAATTGCTGAAATTTGAGAAAAATTACAAAACATGTTATGTATGAGGATAAGTGAATGGCAGGGGTAACAACAGCTTGGGTAGGGAGTTTGCCCACCGGACAGCACGGTGTGAAGTTAAAGAGGACACGTGCCAGAATGGGGCCCATACAGGTCACCTGCGCTCCCTTTTAAAAATGGATGGGCGGCGCGGTCGGGGATCAATATCACCCCTACGAGTCGATGAATGGGGAGTTCCCCCTGCAATCACGAAGACACTTAGAGTGCCTTCAGAAAGTATTCACACTCCTTGACTTTTTCCACATTTTGTTGTTTTACAGCCTGAATTTAAAACGGATTAAATTGAGATTTTGGGGGGGGTCAGTGGCCTACACACAATACCCCATAATGTTAAAGTGGATTATGTTTTTAGACATGTTTACAAATTAATAAAAAATGTAATGCTGAAATGTCTTGAGTTAGTAGTTATTCAATCTTTTTGTTATGGCAAGCCTAAATAAGTTCAGGAGTAAACATTTGCTTTACAAGTCACATAAYTTGCATAGACTCTGTGTGCAATAATAGTTTTGAACATGATTTTTATTAATGACTACCTCATCTCTGTACCCCACATGCAGTTATCTGTAAGGTCCCTCAGTTGAGCATTGAATTTCAAGCACAGATTCAACCACAAAGACCAGGGAGGTTATGAGGTAATGGGCAAAAAGAAAAAGAACASCCACTAAATATCCCTTTGAGCACGGTGAAGTTATTAATTACATTATGGATGCTATATCAATACACCGTCACTACAAAGATACAGAAGTCCTTCCTAACTCAGTTGCCAGAGAGGAAGGAAACCGCTCAGGGATTTCACGGAGGCCAATGGTGACTTTAAAACAGTTACAGAGTTTAATGGCTGTSATTGGAGAAAACTGAGGATGGATCAACAATATTGTAGTTACTCCACAATACTAACCTAAATGACAGAGTGAAAAGAAGGAAYCCTGTGCAGAATAAAACAAGACACTAAAGTAATACTGCAATAAATTTGGCAAAGCAATTAACTTTTTGTCCTGAATACAAAGGGTTATGTTTGGGGCAAATCCAATACAACACATTACTGAGTACCACTCTCCATATTTTCAAGCATAGTGGTGGCTGCATCATGTCATGGGTATGCTTGTAATCTTTAAGGACTGGGGAGTTTTTCAGGATAAAAAATAAACGGATTGGAAATAAGCACTGGAAAAATCCTACACGAAAATCTGATTGTCTGCCTTCCACCAGATACTGGGAGATTATACTGGGTACTGGGAGATATTTCAGCAGGACAATAACCTAAAACACAAGGCCAAATCTACACTAGAGTTGCTTACCAAGAAGACAGTGAATGTTCCGGGGTGGCCAAGTTACAGTTTTCACTTAAATCTACTTAAATGGTTGTCTAGCAATGATCAACAACCAATTTTACAAAGCTTGAAGAAAGACTCCCAGCTGTAATCGCTGTCAAAGGTGCTTCTGCAAAGTATTGACTCAGGGATGTGAATACTTATGTAAATTAGACTTTTCTGTATTGAAATTTCAATTAGCAAACATAAATAAATTAGCAAACATTGTTTTCATTGTTTCCACTTTGTCATTATGGGGTATAGTGTGTAGATCTGTGAGAAAAATGTATTTTTAAACCGTTTTGAATTCAGGCTATAACACAACACGTGGAATAAGTCAATGGGTATGAATKATTTCTGAGGTGAAATTTACTAGATGGATTAGGTGCTTTTGAGGGAGAATGTAGACCTATATATGGGCCGCTGACCCAGACAAGGTAGATGAACAGGGGCCAGATGTCAAGGTCAATCCCGCCKGCTATGGAGCCTCCATGGCTCCTTACAAAAGATAGTTAGCTAATCTGAATAGGCGTTCAAGAGATATCAGGTGTCAAATGTGTCACCAGGGCCGGCCCTAGCCTTTTGGAGGCCCTAYACGAGACCTGGTTTGGGGGGGTCAAAACATTTTAGTGGCCCCCTACTTGACATTGGAATTTTTTTCAATTACACACGTTTAGCCKTGGGGCATAGAGAAAATGTTGCAGTTTTAAAGCAAGTTTTGTACAAAATAATTCAAGGGGCGGAGAGAACATTTTGCAATTTTATAACTAACTTCCTGCAATTTTAATAATTGTATCATGGAGCGGAGACAAACCAGTTTTACAGCTAATTTCCTGCAATTTTACATATTTTTCCATGGGGTGGAGAAAAACTTTTGTCGTTTAAAAGCTKATTTCCTGCAATTCCATACTTCTTTTGCATTGACTTATGTCATGTTAATATGATATCTGAGTGAGAGGGACTAACAAAATATGGGGGCCCCCTGGACGTCAGGGCCCCTGAGCCCATGCCCTGCGTGCACAGTCGGTAAATATTYCAAGGTTTAGATTAGACTAACTTACCAATCAAAACATTTTTAGCTGACATGGGCTAATTGAGTGCCTGTCAGTGAGAGAAAYACTGCTGATGCACAACCAAATTTCGAAATTCCACCTTGCGTATTATACTATACTAACTCTGAACATGACTGAGTTCCTAAAAACATAATTATAATTTTAAAAAGTAATAATTTTTGGTCGGAGGCCCCCGGCCACGGCAGCTTATGATCTGCTCACTTCAGGCAAGACCCGAGCCTTGTGCATTATGTCTCTATTGTCTGCCTCTGATCGCTGTCACACGTCTAGGATCAGGTGAACAAAGCCAGATGACACCCTGTAACCATGTCTCTCTGTAACAGGGTCATGCTGAAGTAATGAGTATTTAACGTCCTTAAATCTAAAAATGTACACACATTGACTTGTATTCCCTTAGGATCTTACTGTAGATATCCTGACATAACTGWTAGAGAATGCACAGTATTCAATGAGAAAGTGACATGGGTTTCATTTCTATGCTGCTTGCAATTTACCCTTCCTTTTTTCCCATAACAAATCGAGCAGATATCACACAATTTCTTGGCAATATGTGTATCATCGAGAAATAATGATTAAAAGTTAGAGGCCTTCAGGAACAATGGAGCAAGAAAAGCACCTGCCAAGGACTGAGTCGGTCCAGCCTCGGTGGTCAGTGTGTCACGTTTCAGCTGGGCCTTTTGACTTTATTTGTGGCTATKCATCCTGTCAGAAGCCATGGAAAGGCTGCTCCACCACACCTTGACAGCAGCAGCGTCCCAGATCCATGCTCTATTATTGTGTAACTGTTGTGGCGAAACAGATTACGCTCGTGCAACTAGGCCTACTCACTACCATTCTGGGGGTGTCAGGGAAAAAAACATCCTTCAGCAAGCTGGTGAGCGACTTCTCTCCTTATTAGCACTATCTGACCAGCATGTGCCTGATGAGACTTATCATCCAGAAGCTATGAAACACGAGCCGGCTCAGTGAGGAGACTACAGGCTGTAGTGTTTAGTCATTTATATCCTGTAATTGGCACCACAAAGGCCCTTGGGAGGGATTATATTTGTGTGAAACACAGTGGGAAAACCAGTTTGAGTGCAAACTAGAAGGTAATGATGATCTCATTGTCGACCAGGATTTTCATTAGGGGTGCTCATGATCTCTCAGACAGCAGGTCAACACTGAAGATGAGTTAACCAATGTTCTACATGTGACAGAAGTGACACTTCATCACTTCTAACCTCTGTCAGGTTAATTAGATGGGTGGAATCTGTATGATGTTTATTCACGTTGCACAGCCAGACCGAGCAAGGTCCCAACATAGTAGTAATGGTTAACATAATCAACATGGGTTTGTGAGTCTCGCAGCAGACTTATGCTCGCAGGTTGCTCGCAGGTAGTTTGCATTTGAACTTTTATTGCTTGCTCAGTATAAACACAAGCTAAACTGTGAGTAATACAATCAATCAGTCATCTCACTGACTTCACAGGGCAGGGAAGCTCTGCTGGAATGCTGCTAAGCTGCAGATGTACCAGCCAAATTACTCTAGTGGGGAATTACCCAGACATAAATTCACATGTCACTGGGGTGGCTGTATTTTTACAGCAAATCCACGCTGTGCTCGTTTCCATAACTGTCGTTAGAACTTGTTTCTCTGCAGAGCTGAAAGTTATCACCGTTGCCAAATCGGAACATGCTTACATCAAAACATGGCCTCAAATCATAGAGATCTCTGAGGAAATGTCTTGAGAGTAACGTGGCTCCCCGCCATGTCGTAACAGGTCTGCTGAAACAAAAGATGTGTGAGATGTCAAATCCAAGAGCGATATGAATCATCATTTAAGTCAATTCATAATCCTGTGTAAATACGAGGCAAGTTACAACTAAGTCTTTTTCTCCCTCAGTTCAAACTGTTTACATACCTTACGAGCACATCAAGTCTGTGGACATTTTTCATTTCCACAGAATAAAATAATGTAGATAATTTATACAGAGAAACAAAGAAGTCTAAACATTCCAATCATTTTATTCTGGTAAATGAATCTAACATTTACTGTAGTAACAGGCAAACAACAGACATACACAGTCAACGCTTGGCAACACTGGCATCAGATGTTGGCAGATAGCACCCCTCATTATTGCTAATTAAGATGTATAAATATGTTGTCTGGCACTTGACTTGTCAGCTACAATGTGTCACTTTTTCCATCAAATGTGTAAAGTGCCAAGGTAGACACAGTGAGGGCATGAGGAGTGCTAGTAGAGATGCCACTGTATGTACACTGTGTACAGACTTCAGCTCGGCTGGCATTGCTTGCCAGCAGCCAAACAAGCCGAGGTTTGAGAGGAAAACGTTGTATATTTGGGCTACCTTCGACTCAGCGTTCTGCCAATGTCTTTGAGTGTCTGGCCCGACAGTTAACCCTGGTAGCTCTGCACAGAGCACCACTGTTCAAATGTGAAAGTGTGAAAGCTGCTGTTTAGGCTGTGCATATTCAACTGTTTGCAGGCCATGACATCACATGACGATACTCACTGTCGTTTTTGGAGTCTTCAACATTCTTTCGAAAGTTGTTTTTGTCGAACGGATTGATCTGGGGTACTCCACTAACTACGCCACTGAGTGGAGGAATTTCATCCAAAGGGGGTGACAATTCAATGGTTTATTTGTGTAGAACCTTGGATCAAACTAACAAAATGACAAAGCTCAATATCTGTACATTTTAGTTAGGAATAATAAAATAAAATAAAGGGTTTGTATGTAAGGTTTTGAAAAACATTTGAAATGCAATGTTTAACTGCAAAATACTCAACACAACTTATTTTGTTGAAATGGTTTGTATAGTTTATTAGACTGTTTTGCCCTATACACTAATCCACAGATATTTGTTTGCATATTTCTTGCATATTGATTTGAAAGTTCTAAGTTATAGTGTTTCCGTTTTTCAAACTACCCATTATTTAGTTCCAGCAGGTGAACAAACGAGTCAGGTCCTCGTAATGTTTTGTTCTGTAAATAACTTCAGTTATTACCCTTCACTATGTGTTTGATCATAACAGTCAATCAGATGTGAATACTGTCATTTTCACCGTGTGTATTAGAGAATACACACATCACTCTAATCCTTCTTCTAACACAAGAGGTGGTGGGATTTCTCAGATACACAGATATTTTTACCCAAAACAATGGCATGATTCCACAATTTGCCCCCATTTTGTAATTTGTCTGTTATGTTGCCTATGTGTGCAAAACTGTATTGTGAGCGTGTGCAGTTATGCTGAATGTSGCTTGCATGAATGAGGTAATGAAACTACACCTCGGTGCTTTGCACATTAAATGAGGGTCATTTAGTGAAGACAATTATTCCTCTGCGGTGCCTAATTAAGCAACAGAACAATTAGCCAATTCATTACAATCCTTTAATCTACATAAGATGACTGGCTGGAAAGATCCATTGGTGTTTATCCTTTGCACAAAGAGAAGCTCCATGGGCACTCCACAGCAGACGAGATTCAAAGGGTCTTTAATCAAATTAATCTGAGATAAATAGTAGTTTACTCCATTTCAAAATTGCTTCCAGAGAGGATTACAATACCATAAACACCAAACCGAATAGTAACTTTTTATCGATGGGCCCGCCCCATCTCGCTCTCTCTCTCTCTCTCTCTCCATTTTAAACCTACACTAAAATATTCTAAAGCCTTGTTCACACTGCAGGCCATAATGCTCAAATCAGTTTTGTATTTCAAATCCGTTTTGGAATACGGACTGTCCAAACAGAAAGTCACAAATGACCAAATCCGATTTGAGTGTGTTTAGACAGCAGTCGTTTGCTGACATGGCTATGCTAGTTGCCATAGTAATGGCGGGTGTGTGCGCGGTGGTGTAGGCTGATTGGTGGTGATGCTCGTGCTTCCTATCATGCAGAAGTTATTTTGCAACCAAGAGAAGGTGACAACAATGCCTGCCATGGATGTTTTCCAGTTTCTTTGAATGATCCTAATCATAGTGTAAGAACACCTTTAAAGCTTTAAAGGATAAGATGATCCAACTTTCGAACAAGTCCTTTTTGACTAGCTACAGCAGTCAACTAGTTAGCTAGGTAGCTGTTTACCTTTCTTGCACATTCACTGATTTGTTTGTAAACAATTAACAAGCTAGTTAGCTACCACATGTTCTTGTCAAACTGTAAACAGAYTAGCTAGCAACAAGTTATTCCAAATAACAGTCTAAAAAACTACTTGATGGCAAGTAAATCAGATTTGACCGTTCAGACACAAGTCACATGGCCAGGAATCAGATTTGGATCTGATTTCAAACCCKCTACAAAAAAAATGGATTTGAGTCACTTCAAACTGCCAATGTGAACAAGGCTTTAGAGTTAACCCTTCTGATAAGATTAGTGTTAGCAGTATGGTTAACATAGTGTCAAGAGCAAGCTCAATTATGCAGCAGCAATGTGCTCTCAAGGTTCTCAGCAGAAGTGCTCCAGGTTTGCAGTTTTCTTCTGGTGATAATTATTGTGAATGCTAATACCACTTCAGCCTACCTCTATTCTTCATGTGGCCCAGCTTTAATATAAACGTTGTAAATGATCTTAGAGTCGACTTGAGGAATGATCCTCCAAGTCCTATTCACGTCCAACAAACCAAGCTTTCACTGTCCCTCTCAGTAGRATGCCTGAGAACATGCCYAGGTTTATTTTTTTAAACACAAGTCAAGTGCACGGCAGATCCTCGTGAAGGATTTCTCAAAACAGCCCAGCGTAGATGACCAACACCATCCTCTCAGGCCATATGTTCTCATTAGGGCTCCGCATGCTCATTTTCCAGCCTGAAATTAGATGGAAAGTCTCCAATGTTTTCCAAGTGTCACATAGCTCCATGAAGTCCCATCAAGTCAGAGCMGCCTGTATTCTAGCTAACCTTTGTGGACCTTCTCTCCTTTTTTTTCTTTCTTTCTTTTCTCTCCAAAAACGTCCTTGATTTGCAAGTGAAATGAGGCTTCGGGGTCTGTTTTGGAAACATGTTGCTCAATTTGTCTCCTTGTTTTAATACAATTGAGGCAGTGAGCCTACGAGTGAGGAGTGAGTTCTCGGAGTTTCTCTGTGAGTTGAAGAAGTGCTGCAATTAATTATGTCTGCCCAGTTTTGACAAACATAACATTATGCCGTCAGTCTCCGAGAAGGATGATGTTGACAATTCTATCCCTGAGAGGTAATTGCTGGCTGTCAGTTAGACGGCGGGAGCAAGAGAGAAGGGTGGTCACACTTGTAGGCTAAAACATCCATTATTCTCTTCCACTTGTGATGAATAGCAAAGTTGAGAAATGTAAATGAACATAGAAGGATAACCCTTAAATTACCTGATGTGGAGYATAAGAAAATAAAGAATGTGTCACCAAATTCGTTCAAGTATAACAGTACASTAGGTAATTGAACTAAACCAAAATATATAACTCTCACAGAGAGTAGCTTAGTAGTATTGTAATATGAGTTGTGCTCATTAAAATGACAATCATTTCCAATCATTTTGGAAAATGGAGGACACTATCATCCACGTTGGTGTATCGGTGATTAAGGTCCGTTAGAACATTCCTTTGCTACTGTGTGTTKAAATGTTCAAATGATATCACAACATTCACAACAGATCCATTGACGGAGGAGATGGACGTAGTGAACAGAGTGGCTGAGACGAGGTAGAAACAGATAAGAGGGTGGTTAGTTGCGGGTGGGTTAGTGGGTATGAACTTGGAACATGAAGTCCCCTCTCCGGGAGCTCTGAACCAGAATCAAGTGGAGTGTGGGGCTGGCGGCCCACAAGAGCGCCATTGTTCCCCACATTAATCAAACTGAGCAGGGCCAGGTAGCATTTCTCCAGCTCACCCCACACACACACCCTGCCAGGCTCCATGAATGGCCTGCTTTTTTAAGCTGGCAGCGATTGGCCATTGGAGCTCAGAGAGGATATGTGTCTGTTTAATTAGTGTGATGAGCTCAGCGGAGTTTGTGTGCTGTGTCGGACACCAGGTAGAACTTGAGTTTGACCCTGCACAGGGGAGGTGACCTCAATCACCACATCTCTCTCTATCTCGCTCTCTCTCTCTTGTTCTGTCTTTCCTTCTTTCCACTAGAGAAAGACTGAGATTCGACAGGTAAACGGGGGGGGGGGGGAGACTGAAAGAGGCGGGCTCTGGCAACCTTCAACCTGGGTTCTTCACCCACCCAGACTTCCCTTCAGATGAAAATAATAATTACCACAATGATACTTCCAATTATACTGTCATTAGAATGCTGAAGAGGGGTCTGCTGCAGTGCGCAAACCTCTCCCCTTCCTAGGCTGCATCACGTAATATGATCTGGTGGGACGGTGGCCCAAAGTGTTTAACTCCCCAGAGGAATCACACATACATGCACACACACACACACAGCACACGCATGCAAACACACATTGATTGTTGTTGGTGCAATAGAGCTTTAACTGTATGTTGAGTTCTTCTCATGGAAAATATATGATTTTATCCCTAGCTTGAAATACTGCAGTGGTGTCAACTGATACCAAAACAGAAACTAACCTCTCAAGGTTGTGTGTGGGTTCCTTCATTTTGTCAAATCAGCATGCAGAACAGTTAAATACAGCTGTTTCATTGGCAGTTGACTTCATATGTTTTGGATGAAATGAGTGTAATGTGTTAACTTCAGCCAGGGGCGCTCCACACTAATTCATTTCACCACAACAGTGTTTTCTTACCCGCTTCAGTTGGCGATTAAAAACCATGGGAAGAAAACAGCCWTACCATAGTAGATGTGATTTCTACAAAGGTAAAACAACCACTTCAGGCACAATAAAAGCTCAGGATATCATCTCTCGATGGATTACACACTTATTAGTTTAGTGTAACATACAAAACCACTTCAGGGACAACTACTGTATCGTTAAATTGCGATAAATCCTTTGCTCTGATAGCTGCTTGGAATATGGTATAATTTCCTGGTAAACGGCAAATGTCCTGGTGGTTATCGGTGTGCTCGCTTCCATGCCCACCCGGACGACGGGCGGGGCTTTGTCCTTCCCGCCCTTCGAAAATCCCTTCAGGCGTCTCGGGGCTGGTGGGGGCAAGCGTACCCACTGACCAGAGCACCCACTGATGGGAGCAGCCATTCGTATTGTCTTTATGTTGTATTGTAATGTTGTTTTAATAAAATAAAAGAATAATACTTTAGAATTATATTTTGGTAACACTTAGAGCTTGCAGACCAMGCTTTATAACTTTTAAAAGAACATGGGTCTTTGTTGTAACGTGTTATAATTGTTATGTCGGTATTTAGTCAGGATCATTATGAAGTGATTATAAGACATTATAAGAGGGTCATGCAAGCTCAATAAAAGTTTTTCAATGCATTATAACTGCATCGAAATGTAATGGATGAATATGTATGAACTTTCCAATTTGTAAGTCGCTCTGGATAAGAGCGTCTGCTAAATGACTTAAATGTAAATGTAAATGTAAAGTGTCACCATTAGTTCTCAATCTTAAAATATGATTCACTAAGTTAGTGAGGTTGTTCAAGGACACTTAGAGGGTATTCTCTCTGATGAGTTTTTGCAATAACTTCGTCATTCTCAGCTATTCCCAATTAAGTGATCCCCATTAATCCTATAAATGACGAATTCATAAACCAAGTTTACCTAAGTTTAAACCTAAATGGTTTAGCATGGTTCAATGGTTGGTTATTCATTTATTGAACCATGTGGCCTAAGATGAACACTTTTGACTTGGCTCATGAGGGTTACGTGAGTTCCGTCACCTGATGCCATTATACCAATTTTAAACTGTACACATGTATTTGTAATAGAGAGAACATTTCTGTTTTTTATGATTTATGACCTCAAATGTTTTATGTACAATGTGTTCGCAACAAATAGCTAGAGATGGTGTGAGTCGAATGTCCTGAGCACTGTCTAAGATGTGTTTTGACTATCTAAGATGTTGACTGCTTTAAGATGTGTTGACTGTCTAAGATGTGTGACTGTTCTAAGATGTGTTGACTGCTAAACTGGTTGACTGTCTTAAGATTGTGTTTGACTGTCTTAAGATGTGTTGACTGTCTAAGATGTGTTGACTGTCTAAGATGTGTTGGACTGTCTAAGATGTGTTGACTGTCTAAGATGTGTTGACTGTCTAAGATGTGGTTAGACTGTCTAAGATGTGTTGACTGTCTTAAATGCTGTTGACTGTCTAAGATGTGTTGACTGTTAAGATGGGTTGACTGTCTAAGATGTGTTGACTGTCTAATGTATGTCTAGTATGTGTTGACTTGTCTGTTAAGATGTGTTGACTGTCTAAGATGTGTTGACTGTCTTAAGATGTGTTGACTGTCTAAGATGTGTTGACTGTCTAAGATGTGTTGACTGTCTTAAGATGTGTTGACTGTCTAAGATGTGTTGACTGTCTAAGATGTGTTGACAAATAGTCTTCTAAGGAATGTCAGTAGATGTCTTATTTTGTGAGAATATAAGCAAAAGCCTTTATCTTGCTGTTTTCCTTTAGACTGAGCTTCAGGCTTCAACTTTGTACTTTATTAATACCATGCCAGCTACAGAGGCAGTGGCAACTAACAAAGGACTTTGACTCCCAGCATGTCAGCTTTCTAAAGAGCAGTGTTTTTGCACCCCCCCTCTGCAAACACATTATTAATTGGATTTAGATATTTGCAAAATGATCTATTTAATGGGATTACCACTAGTATAATGATCTTATTTATGAGGGAAGCAATCCCAAAGCTTTGGGGCGGGCTGATAATACATTTATAGCTTTTTGGTAGTTAATGTTGTGTTACGGTGAGAGATAAAGTTGAAGTCCCATTGAAAATGAATAGGTAAGTTAGCCCCAGTGAAATGGAGCTGGTTCGGTGGCAGGTCGGARGGGCTTGAGTGACCGCACTCTCATTCCAGGAGCCTGTATGGACCGTAGTCACAGAGACGGCTGAACTCCTGACAYGTTCAAGGTGGACGTGAAGAGGGAAAGAGGGATGGAGAGAGAGAGAGATAGTCCCCTCGGCAGCATAATGGCCCTTTCTTACGTCTTTATCCACCTCAATATCTCGTTAAAGCTATAACAGGCCCCTTTTCCACTTAAATGCCTGAAGGTAATGTCCTACCTCTTTCTCTCCCTCTACTCTCTCCTCTCTTCCATAGAAATCGAATTTCCACTTGTCGCATATATAGTATTGGGGAGGTGATACCATGAAGGAAAGAAAAGTGATACCAAAAGTGATACAATGAAGAAACAAGGGGGAATGTGTGTAACATGGGCAAACGGCACAAAGAGACTGTTTACAGTTGTTTTCATGGCCCACTAAATTAATTTGTCATGTCTGATAACACATTTAAGCTGTTGGATGCTTTCCATCGTGGAGGTTTTAGCTCAGGTTTTGTATCTTGTCAAGTAGAGTGGAACAGCTTATGCTCAAAAGTGCACATGTAAATGCCCTCCTTTTTTCACAGTTGCACACCACTTTTAAAACATTAACATTTCAATATACCYTTGAGATATATATACTATACAGTGCATTSAGAAAGTATTRAAACACCTTCCCTTTTTCCACATTTTGTTACGTTACAGCCTTATTCTAAAATGGAATGAATAAAAACATGTCCTCATCAATCTACACACAATACCCCATAATGACAAAGCYAAAACAGGTTTTCGAAAWTTTTGCAAATGTATTAAAAATAAAAAACAGAAATACCTTATTTACATAAGTATTCAGACTGTTTGCTATAAGACTTGATATTAAGCTCGGGTGCATCCTGTTTCCATTGATCATCCTTGAGTTGTTTCTACAACTTGATTTGAGTCCACCTGTGGTAAATTCATTTTGAATGGCATCTTGAATGTCGCCGGAGGAGATGGCTTRCGTTTTACGGGCTCTTAACCAATTGTGCRATTGTGTGTTGTTTTTCACGTTATTTGTAACTTATTTTGTACATAATGTTTCCGCCACCGTCTCTTATGACCGGAAAGAGCTTCTGCATATCAGGACAGCGAATACACACCACCTACTGGACAAAGATTTTTTCTTTAACGAGTCGACGCAAAGGATTTACTTCAGACACCCGACATGGCCCTTATCTCTGTCATTCGCAGGAGAAAGAGACGGAGATATCAGGGACGTAGGTCGGGGTGCCTTGTAAGGAACCGACGGCGAGTGAGTAATCTGCCTCTACCATCAGTCCTATTAGTCAACTTACAATCATTGGATAACAAAACATACGAGCTATGATCACGAATATCCTACCAACGGGACAAAAACTGTAATATCTTATGTTTCACCGAGTCGTGGCTGAACGACGACATGGATAAAATACTGCTGGCGGGGTTTACGCTGCATCGGCAAGAAAGAACCGCTGCCTCCGGTAAGACAAGGGATGGTGGTCTTTGTATATAACAGKTGGTGCACGAAATCMAATATTAAGGAAGTCTCAAGGTTTTGCTCYCCTGAATTAGAGTATCTCAATATAAGCTGTAGACCACACTATTTACCAATCTATATTTTTCATAGCTGTCTATCTAACACCACAAACCGATGCTGGCACTAAGTCCGCACTCAATGAGCTGTATAAGGCCATAAGAAAACAAGAAAACGCTCATCCAGAGGCGGCGCTCCTAGTAGCCGGGGACTTTCATGCAGGGAAATTTTCATCCGTTTTACCTCTACCATTTCTAACAACATGTTAAATGTGCAACCAGAGGAAAAAAAACTCTAGACCACCTTTACTCCACACACAGAGACGCATACAAAGCTCTCCCTCGCCCTCCATTTGGCAAATCTGACCATAATTCTATCCTCCTGATTCCTGCTTACAAGCAAGTGTCTTCACTGACATTTTCAATATGTCCCTGACTGAGTCTGTAATACCAACATGTTTCAAGCAGACCACCATAGTCCATGTGCCCAAGAACACTAAGGTAACCTGCCTAAATGACTATCGACCCGTAGCACTCACYTCTGTAGCCATGAAGTGCTTTGAAAGGCTGGTCATGGCTCACATCAACACCATTATCCCAGAAACCATAGACACACTCCAATTTGCATACCACCCGAACAGATCCACAGATGATGCAATCTCTATTGCACTCCAAACTGCCCTTTCACACCTGGACAAAAGGAACACCTATGTGAGAATGCTATTCATTGACTACAGCTCAGCGTTCAACACCATAGTGCCCTCAAACCTCATCACTAAGKTAAGGATCCTGGGACTAAACACCTCCCTCTGCAACTGGATCCTGGACGTCCTGACGGGCCGCCCCCAGGTGGTAAGGGTAGGTAACAAKACATCTGCCACGCCYATCCTTAACACMGGGGCACCTCAGGGGTGCGTGCTCAGTCCCCTACTCRACTCCCTGTTCACCCATYACTGCATGGCCAGGCACGATTCCAACACCATCATTAAGTTTGCCGACAACACAACAGTGGTAGGCCTGATCACCGACAACGATGAGACAGCCTATAGGGAGGAGGTCAGAGACCTGGCCATGTGGTGCCAGGATAACAACCTTTCCCTTAACYTGATCAAGACAAAGGAGATGATTGTGGACTTCAGGAAAAGGAAGGCCGAGCACGCCCCCCATTCTCATCGACGGGGCTGTCGTGGAGCAGGTTGAGAGCTTCACGTTTCTTGGTGTCCACATCACCAACAAACTAGAATGGTCCAAACACACCAAGATAGTCGTGAAGAGGGCACYACAAAGCCTATTCCCCCTCAGGAGACCAAAAAGATTTGGCATGGGTCCTCAGATCCTCAAAAAGTTCTACAGCTGCACCARCGAGAGCATCCTGACTGGTGGCATCACTGCTTGGTATGGCAACTGCTTGGCCTCCGACCGCAAGACACTACAYAGGGTAGTGTGTACAGCCCAGTACATCACTGGAGCAAAGCTTCTTGCRATCCAGGACCTCTATACCAGGCGGTGTCAGAGGAAGGCCCTAAAAATTGTCAAAGACTCCAGCCACCCTAGTCATAGACTGTTCTCTCTGCTACCGCACGGCAAGCAGTACGGAGCGACAAGTCTAGGTCCAAAGGCWTCTTAACTGCTTCTACCACCAGGCCATAAGATTCCTGAACAGCTAATCAAATGGCTACCCAGACTWTTTGCATCCGTACGGTGAAGAATGGTTGTGGCAGCATCATGCTGTGGGGATATTTTTCAGTGGCAAGGACTGGGAGACTAGTCAAGATCAAGAGAAATATGAACGATCCTTGATGAAAATGTGCTCCAGAGCATTCAGGACCTCAGACTGGGCCGAAGGTTCACCTTCCAACAGGACAAAAACCCTAAGCACACAGCCAAGACAACGCAGGAGGGGCTTAGGGACAAGTCTCTGAATCTCCTTGAGTGGGCCAACCAGAGCCCAGACTTGAACCCGATCCAACATCTCTAGAGTGTCCTGYAAATAGTTGTGCAGCGACGCTCCCCATCCAACCTGACAGAGCTTGAGAGGATCTGCAGAGAAGAATGGGAAATACTCACCAAATACAGGTTTGCCAAACATACCCAAGAAGACACAAGGCTGTAATCGCTCCCAAAGTTGCTTCAACAAAGTACTGAGTAAAGGGTCTGAATACTTATGTAAATGTTTAAATTTCTATTTTTTTATTTTTTATACATTTGCTAACATTTCTACAAACCTGTTTTTGCTTTGTCATTATGGGGTATTATGTGTAGATTGATGAGCAAAAAAAAAAAAATTTTTTTTTTTTATAATAAGCCTGTAACGTAACAAAAAAGTCAAGGGATCTGAATACTTTCCGAATGCACTGTATATACAAAAGTATGTGAACACCCCTTCAAATTAGTGGATTTGGGTATTTCAGCCACACCCATTGCTGACAGGTGCATAAAATCGAGCACACAGCCATGCAATCTCCATAGACAWACATTGGCAGTAGAATGGCCTTACTGAAGAGCTCAGTGACTTTCAACGTGGCACCGTCATAGGATGCCACCTTTRCAACAAGTCAGTTGTTGGAAAGATATCTGCCCTGCTAGAGGTTCCCCGGTCAACTGCTGTTATTGTGAAGTGGAAATGTCTAGGAGCAACAATGGCTCAGCCGCGAAGTGGTAGGCCACACAAGCTCACAGAACGGGACCGCCGAGTGCTAAAGCTCGTAGGGCATAACATTTGCTTCCAACTTTGTGGCAATAGTTTGGGGAAGGCCCTTTCCTTTTTCAATATGACAATGCCCCCGTGCACAAAGCGAGGTCCATACTAACATGGTTTGTCGAGATCTGTGTGGAAGAACTTGACTGGCCTGCACAGAGCCCTGACCTCAACCCCACAGAGCCCTGACCTCAACCCCTGAACTCCTTTGGGATGAATTGGAACACAGACTGCGAGCCAGGCCTTATCGCCCAACATCAGTGCCCGACCTCACTAATGCTCTTGTCGCTGAATGGAAGCAAGTCCCCGCAGCAATGTTCCAACATCTAGTGGAAAGCCTTCCCAGAAGAGTGGAGGCTGTTATAGCAGCAAAGGGGGGACCAACTCCATATTAAAGCCCATGATATTGGAATGAGATGTTCAGGTGTCTACATACTTTTGGTCATGTATTAAAACATAGGTTATCATTTTTCACTTTATGAGGATGTATTTCTCAAATGTGATTATGCTAATGGTCCCTAATTTGCATAAAGATGGAGAAAATATTAAACCAGAATAAGATGTTTTTTATTTAACAATGTTGTTGTTAAATAAATGCTGTTAATCAACAAATATATTAATTTTCCCGGAGAATATTGGTATMTCAATATTGACTGTGACATTGTAGAAAACAGCAGAGCAAGTTCATATGTACYGTGTTTGTTAGTAGTATGTTATTTGGGTTTAAAAAGGGACTACACCTTTATTGATTTTGACCATTTTAAGTTTAACTAATATGTTTTGAAAACACTACGTCCCTTCACTTTCACTGAACGCACTGTGGCTAGTCTTGAGGATTGGTAGTGAATGTTTAGATCAGGGCTCAGGTCCACATGTGAAGCCAACCATAAAGAGTGGCCTCACAGGCCTCCATTTAAGACAATAATCTGCAAATAAGTGTTTTTTTGTTTGTTTTAGAGTCTTATTTTCATCGCCATCAATTCATACACAGATTGAATACGATTTGAGTTGTGCTTTCGAGTTCCATGCCCTCATAACCCCCCTTCTTTATCCCTCTTTGACCCTCTTGGTCGGACAGACCTTTTTTGTTTTAATTCGGTCTATGGATGATTGAGTTACTGCTACAGATTGTTTCCCCTAGCCCAACCCCCAAGCAACTCACACATGTACAGTGCCTTCAGAAAGTATTCGCACCCAGTGACTTTTCCCACATTTTGTTGTTACAAAGTGGGGTTGAAATGGATTTCATTGTCCTTTTTGTGTCAACAATCTACACAGAATATACTGTAATGTCAAAGTGGAAGAGAATTTATTTAACAAAATGTAAAATGTTGAGGCACTGTAGTGACTGGGTGTATTGATATACCATCCAAAGCCTGATTAACAGTTTCACCATGCACAAAGGGATATTCAGTGTCTGCTTTTTTTTTTTTTTTTACCAATCTACCAATCGGTTCCTTTCTTTATGTTTTTCTTTACAAAAACATCCCTGGTCTTTGTGGTTGAATCTGTGCTTTTAATTCATTTGTAAAAATGTCTAAAACCAAAAATCCACTTTAACATTTTGGGGTATTATGTGTAAATCAGTGACACAAAAACGGAATTTAATACGTTTTATATTCAAACTGTCACACCAAAATGTGGAAAAAGTCAAGGGGTGTGATTACTTTCTGAATGCACTGTATGCATGTGCATGTACTATATAGGCTACTGGCCTACCTGAACATACATACAAACATTACATACTGTTATCTCACTCTGTTCCTTAGTCTCTCTCTGTCCCTCCCTCCCCTCGCTCTCTCTCCCTCCCTCACTACTCTTCTTCCAGAGCTGCACACTCATCTCCTTTACTATGAAACAATCTAATCTGAAGAATTAAAAAAGGAGAGCAAGGCTTCCAACTAATTCAAAGAACTTGATTCCACTAAGAAGCTATTAATTGGCAACATTAAATATTCAACATTCCCCTGGGCCACTTTTAATGGCATTTAGAAAATTAATAGAAGACTGTTTAAAGTAAATAGGCCTTTGGTCATCTTGGGTTTCTTGTTCTTGTTATTCTATTCTCTGACCTTTGACTGGCCTCTGGTATAACGTCGCAGATTGATTATGACAATGTAACATCTCGAACCACATTAAGTATCTCTGATGTTACCATCCAAAATGTTGTTTAATTATCTGGKGACAATCTCCATATTAATTATGTATATATTAGCACTACTGAGTTATATGCCTTGGAGAAAGAGGACACTATAATTACATGCCGAAAGCCATTGCTAACTTTTGCTTTCCTTCTGGGTGCAGAATTCAAATGTTATTCGTCACATGCTTCATAAACAACAGGTGTGGACTAACAGTGAAATGCTTACTTACGGGCCCTTCCCTACAATACAGAGAGAAAGAAAATAGAGAAATAATAGAAAAGTAAAACAAGTAATAATATAAAGTAATAATAGATACACAATGAGTAACGGTAACTTGCCGATATGCAAGGGGTACCAGTACCGAGTTACAATAGTGTGCCATGTAGTCTGTATTCCATCAGCAAAACAATGTATTTTTGCCCAGGAAATTACAATTATTTCATGTTAGAAACATTGTACTTAAGAAAATATGCATCCACAACACAATGCTGGGCTTATGTCTAAAGAACAAGTATCAAAACTCTCTACAAGTGCATTGAAGTAACCACTGCCAACTCAAGTCATTAAAACAGGATTATGCTACACTTAATATTGAGTAATAGACCGACAAGGAAAGGCATCATACTTGAAGATGATTAACTGGTCTTACCTCATCCTTTCTTTCAAGGATAATAAAGTAGGCTACTTGCAAACCACCAGCAGTTCTATGAATCCTTCCTTTCCCTTCATGTTTGTGGGGATATTTCAACAATTACTGTCATTATTAATCTAACAGTAATTTTACATTTTCAGTATCAAACTCTGCACCTTGTGGCACACACTGGGACTGTGTCTTGGTAGCCAGCTCCTCTCTTTGCCCGGAGGCCTATGAATTAGTACACTAATGTTATTTGTTGGTTTATTTGAATCATCTTAAGATTACTTTGGATTTGATATTGTTTTAATTTAGTCTTGTTCCAAAATGGGATAAATAATACAGTTAAATATGCATTGAAGCACTCATAACCATTCATCAGTGGGAAGTGACCAATCATGAAATGATCACACCCACAACATGAATCTATGTTTAACCATGTCCAAATAAGCTAACTTCTCAATAACAGAGGATATGATCAAAATTAACCAATATTATAAGTATCCTCTTACCGTAAAGTAGCACACCTTGTGTACCGTGATGTATACTCTGCACTTACACCCAACATCAAGAGTATTCTCATTGTACATTTATGAGACTATAATCATCAGCAGATGTCCTCATCTCCTATCTTCTTAATCAAGAGAGGAATTTATTACTTCCTAATGATTGCTCCAACAGGTGGTGTTTTATGCATATGTGAAACCTTGCCTTTGTGACCTGAATGCATTCCTTAAATAGCAGCAAACATATATTAGACATATTTGCCATATGATGTGTGTTATTTAAAGCTGCAATTTTGTTTATATAGATTTATGATGTGTTGGAGACTGAGGTCACTGGCCTATTGGAGATTTATTAAATAGCCATGAAGAGCCATTACTTAAACCCAATCAATCATGTGTGTTTTATTATTGTTGTGATTGGACCGTTACAACCTTTATCAAATGCATCTCAGGAGATTGGAGTTAGCTACACAATTTGACATAATATATAAAATGTTTTATCATATATTAAACAGCTAAATAATGTGTCTGTTTGCCTGCCAACTACATGGCAATGTGTATAACATATTTCAGAAAACAAATGTCATTTTAATTTCTTATTCAAATCTTGTCCATTATTTTACAAAGAAACACATTATTGTATATGTCTCACATACTATGTGGCGACAACTATGCTACATCTTGTGTTGTATGGGGGGAAAAAACGATCATATACAGTTTCTATGTGTCATACACATAATATGTCATTTCATGAATGTGAGGCCAGTTTTCAATATTGTAAGAACATTTTGGGAGTTATAAGAACAAGCACCTTGTGTTAGTGCTTACTTCTTATCAACAAAATCCTTTCAGCTCCAGTGTACAACAACACAATTTAGCTTTTGCTAACGCTGTCACACCCTGATCAGTTTCACCTGTCCTCGTTATTGTCTCCACCCACCCTTGGTGTCGCTTGTTTTCGCCAGTGTATTTATCCCTGTGTTTCCATTCTCTCTGTGCCAGTTCGTCTTGTATGTTTCCAAGTCAACCAGCGTTTTTCCCGTTCTCCTGCTTTTTGCATTCTCCTTTTTCTCGTCCTCCCGGTTTTGACCTTTGCCTGTTTCTGGACTTTGTACCCGCCTGCCTGACCACAAGCCTGTCTGCCACTCTGTACCTCCTGGACTCTGATCTGGTTTTGACCTTTTGCCTGTCCACGACCATTCTCTTGCCTACCCCTTAATAAACATTGTAAGACTCCAACCATCTGCCTCTTGTGTCTGCATTTGGGTCTCACCTTGATAAACCAGATTTGGTCCCGTGTGGCTCAGTTGGTAGAGCATGGCGCTTGCAACGCCAGGGTTGTGGGTTCAATTCCCACGGGGGGACCAGGATGAATATGTATGAACTTTCCAATTTGTAAGTCGCTCTGGATAAGAGCGTCTGCTAAATGACTTAAATGTAAATGTAAATGTAAACGCGGCTATCTGAGTGGACAAGAATAAATGTTTTGGCAGCATTTTCACATCTTTTAATGTAGCTCTCCTTTTCATCGAGGCTTGTGGGTGTGTTTTGTTCTTGTGGGCAGGAACAGTTTATGTCCCAGATCTTCAYTATGAATAAAGTCATATTGTAAAGTGAGTGTTGGCAGATATGCTTGGCAGTCAGTAGATTTGTTCTCGCAGGGCCACCTCTGAATGGCATGCATACGACTCATGTGCATTTTCCATCTCAACACCATATACGGTATCAAACATCTAACACATGGCAACAAGGATTGAAGTCACATCAAAACATTGAAAGAACTGCTGTTTTTGATGTGGCTTCTCTATGGTTGTGATGGTTAACGTGACTGAAAATTTGCCATGTCTAAAGTGGGATAATGATTATAAATGTGACAGGCTGAAAACTAATTACAATTGTCTCACTGCGTTTTCCAATAATGCCTCTAACATTTCCATAAAACTCATTTAAATCTTCCACAAGTCCAAAACACAGTCTTGCTCTAAAGCCATTTGGCACATTTTTCCTCAGTTTACAGTTAGAGGATTAGCTGAAGAGCTGAAAATAATCATGCCAGATGTCTTTTATACCAAGAAAACTGCCTCCCCAGTGGGCATTCCATTTTATTGTGTTTTTATCAATCTTAAGTGAACACACACTTGGGTCCTTAGAATGCATAGCCTCATGTTGCTATGTCATGTAAGCAAATTGAATATCCTGTCACATTTTCTGATAATAGATTTTTTTATTTTCACCGGAAAGACTGCTCTCTGGTGCAATTGTTCAGGGAAGGGTTAAAAAAAAAAAGGCAGCAATTGTCTATTTATGCACACACTCCAATGAGACAGAAATAAACATTCAATGGCAGGTTTGAATACTTTAGTACAGAAACTTAACCACATCTGTAGAGTTTGTAAAAGCCATACCATCTAGTCTCTCTACAAAAAGGTGTCTGAACAATTTTAAAGACTGTCATTTCAAAAGCCTTACCCTGCCACTTTGTTTGGTAAGCTGAGGGATGAGTCTGGGGAAATATAACCATTGTCAAATGACAGTGCTATGACTGCATGAACTGACTGCCCATGATATTGACAGACATGGTTGTTTTAAACATAGTTTGTTTTGTATTTAAGCTATACATTATTTGTTAACAAAGAATCAATGACATAAAAAACAATGGCATGAAACAACCTTAGATTTTGGATTATGACAGGGTGGAGACAGTTAAATATTTAAACAAATAATGGGTATATCTGGCATTTGATTAGGACAACAATTGGAAAGTACTGCAAAGCAGGACATGCAGATTGTGGCTTTAGGAAAACATTTTATTGTGCAGCTGTCAATCATAAATAACATGCTGTTAAAAATGATTTGTTAGTTAGATTCTACACTTCGATGTGAGATTCCACATCAACTAACACTAACTGTAAATGTATTACCTCAATTACTTCAACTATTTCGTACCCCTGCACAATTGACTCGGTACTGGTACTCGTTATTGTTTTTGTTCTGTTCCTATTTACTTTTTTATTTAGCAGATATTTGTCTTACTTTTAACTCTGCACTGTTGGGAATGCGCTCGTGAGTATGCATTTCACTGTAAAGTCTACACCTGTTGTATTCAGTGCATGCAACCAATACCATTTGTCTTGATTTTGATAACTGTAGCCACACTACAATTCTCACTTTACTGCAGACGAAGGCCTTTCGGTAAACACAGGCAGCTATTACGTCCCATATAATTGTTCCTCTGCTGACTACATAGTCAGTCCATCCTACAATGTTGTGACTGGTGCACTGTTTGTGGAAGTTGTGTTTTAGCTTTAATTAGCCCGGCTGGAATGCAYTGTCTCCCACGTCTAGCAATGGGCGGAGCCATCTTATTGCTGCCACATGTTGGGCTCCTAGTGACTCTTCCAGGCCTGTGTGGTCAGCCCAGTTCAAAGGCTCCAGCCTCATTTGTTATACAACTTTATGTAACAACGAAACCGATGCTTCAGTGCGTCTGAAGAGGCAACAAAGGAATGCCGCCCTCTTTGCCTCCTCCAAAAGTGGGCTTGGACTTTGAATCATCTGGTTCAGTAATTAACATGTTTGAAACACAAAATGTGGAGTGGGAGGGATTGAACTTTCAAACAGCTCAGGGGCTCTCTACCTTGAGAAGTTTTTTAGGATTTGAACTCCAAGTGATCATGTCAAGTCCATTGTAGAGATGATGGGGACACTGCACAGTAGTAGTTGATCACTGTCATTGTGTGAGCGGTGCTCCGTGCCACATATGGCAACAATCTGACATGGCAATCCAGTCTTGAGGCTATGAGAGACTGGGTATGGGCTCCCTGGATCATACAGACTCCATCAATTTTTCTGTTAACCATTTTTAAGAGATAGAGGCAGGAACCCCTGGTAGTAGTTGACAGAAGAACTCATCAGGAGCGCTGAGTCTGGCCTCAGTAAAGTCCCTCCATGCAGCTTTGATGCATTTAAAGTAACAAGGGAGATGGGTGAAAATAATATGTCACTTTTTAGCTGTTGCCTACTGGGCTATTTTACTGGATGTTGAACTCATATACAGTTGAAGTCGGAAGTTTACATACACTTAGGTTGGAGTCATTTTTTCAACCACTTCAACATTTCTTGTTAACAAACTATAGTTTTGGCAAGTCGGTTAGGACATCTACTTTGTGCATGACACAAGTAATTTTTCCAACAATTGTTTACAGACAGATTATTTCACTTATAATTCACTGTATCACAATTCCACTTGATCAGACATACACTAATAGCTTGCCTTTAAACAGCTTGAAAAATTCCAGAAAAATTATGTCATGGCTTTAGAAGCTTCTGATAGCTAATTGACATCATTTGAATCAATTGAAAGGATGTATTTCAAGGCCTACCTTCAAACTCAGTGCCTCTTTGCTTGACATCATGGGAAAATCAAAAGAAATCAGCCAAGACCTCACCTCAGAAAAATAATTGTAGACCTCCACATGTCTGGCTCATCCTTGGGAGCAATTTCCAAATGCCTGAAGGTACCACGTTCATCTGTACAAACAATAGTACGCAAGTATAAACACCATGGGACCACGCAGCTGTCATACCGCTCAGGAAGGAGACACGTTCTGTCTCTTAGAGATGAACGTACTTTGGTGCGAAAAGTGCGAATCAATCCCAGAACAACAGCAAAGGACCTTGTGAAGATGTACAAAGTATCTATATCCACAGTAAAACGAGTCCTATATCGACATCACCTGAAAGGCCGCTCAGCAAGGAAGAAGCCACTGCTCCAAAACCGCCATAAAAAAGCCAGACTACGGTTTGCAACTGCACATGGGGAAAAATATTGTACTTTTTGGAGAAATGTCCTCTGGTCTGATGAAACTGCTTTGCTGCAGGAGGGACTGGTGCACTTCACAAAATAGATGGCATCATGAGGGTGGAAAATTATGTGGATATATTGAAGCAACATCTCAAGACATCAGTCCGGAAGTTAAAGTTTGATTGCAAAAGGACAATGACCCCAAGCATACTTCCAAAGTTGTGGCAAAACGGCTTAAGGGCAACAAAGTCAAGGTATTGGAGTGGCCATCACAAAGCCCTGACCTCAAACCTATTGAAAAGTTGTGGGCAGAACTGAAAAAGTGTGCGCAAGCAAGGAGGCCTACAAACCTGACTCAGTTACACCAGCTCTGTCAGGAGGAATAGGCCAAAATTCACCCAAATTATTGTGGGAAGCTTGTTGAAGGCTACCCTGAAACGTTTGACCCAAGATAAACAATTTAAAGGCAATGCTACCAAATACTAATTGAGTGTATGTATGTAAACTTCCAACTTCAAAAAATAAAAGCTGAAATAAATCATTCTCTCTACTATTATTCTGACATTTCACATTCTTAAAATAAAGTGGTGATCCTAACCGACCTAAGAAAGGGAATTTTTACTAGGATTAAATGTCCTAGTAAAAATTAAAGGAATTAAAGGAATTGTGAAAAACTGGGTTTAAATGTGTTTGGCAAAGGTGTATGTAAACTTCCAACTTCAACTGTATACTGTAGTTCCAATACATTCCTTTCAACCACACCAATATTAAATGTGGATATTTTGTTAAAAAATTTAATCCTATGTCCCTTACATGCTAAACAGTGAATGTTTAATTTCATAACACACAGTATATTGGAGTGGAGCTGAGAGGATGTAAACTGTACACTTTGACCACCACTCTTGACCTTCAACCCCCTGAACCGCACCCTCACTGCAGCATACAGGGTTTCCTTTTTTCGTTTTCACAGATAAGTCGGTTCCGATGAGTCCCTAAGGAGTTTGATGCATCTTCAGGGACCATGCAGGTTCGCTTGCTGCATGTGCTGGCTAGTACTCATTTGCAATAATCTCCTTTTTATCATTTAGAGGCTAATTGTGTAACATTACACCTGCCTCCCCGAGCCTTGATTTTGGCATGGCACAGAATGAGTTTCTTTTTTTCTCTCCTCATATGYTGGTTAGAGTTTCTTAATGAGATTACCCTAAAGCCGAGATCTGCTTTGTGTCCCTGATATATGGCGAGATTCTGGATCAAGTAAAGTGTGGGGGAATCAATGGAAGATGCAGGCGGCCGGCCTTGTTTCGGTATCCCCCCCTGCGTGTAACTTGGACAGGATCCGTCACTATCACACATGACATTGTGTGCAAGCTTTGCATAGGAAATATCTTTGTCTCYCTGTCATGCATGCTTACTGCAGTTTTCGTGCTTTTCCTTTATCTTGCCGTCCAGTTCATATTTATTGTCGGATCAAACTTCCTCAACAATCATTTTGCTGCCGAAAAGACAGATGGGTTGAATCTTGAGCAATATTAAAAGACAGCCTACCCATTGTCTGGCAAGTGGCATAAACTTGTTTAGTTGTGGTTAGGGTATACCGTATATTGCTCTCTTTTCTGTTTTTATTTAGTCACAAAATATGGTGTTGTACCACAACTTTTAAGACCTAGTCTATTAATTATATTACTAGGGTGGTAGTACAGCCGTAATGTACAAGACAGAGTCATATAAAACACAGACCTACACACCCATAATGACCCATATACAACTTAAAGCCTTTCTTCTACTCATTTATTTGGATTGTAATGTCCTTGTGAATTTCAACCCAGAGAAAGGAGCGGAAGCTGTCAACTGAACTGGGGCAAAATCATACATACACACCCACACAAACAACTGGAATGTAAAATTCCCAGACTGAGAGTGAATTCTCACTGAACATAGCGAGAACTAACATGTAAATATTGTTGCCCCTTTGCTCACGATATGATGTTGATTAAGAGAGTAAAGGTTAGGGTTGGGGAAGGGGCAAGGATTAGTACTGTGGACTGTGTCTAGGGTTACCATAACAGCCAGGCTAGTGAGACTAGTAATAACAACAGAAGTGATAATAATCACAGACTAATTGATTGAACCTTGTGGCTTCCTTGCAAGAGGGATATTTTGTCAAGCTGAATGCCTCTCTAAGAAATGTAGGCATATTTCATTGTTATGTGTTAGGATATTTTGCACCTTGAAAACATTTATATTAAATCGAGAATATAGCTATGTTGAGATTCAAAAGTGAAAACCACCTTTCGTTTATGGAATATCTTCATTTCATAACAGTCTTCCGTTCAATATTTTTTTGAAAGCGATCTGGACAACTATTACATATATTTGAAACATTCTGGGTTACTCTATAACATTGTAGTTGTGTTGAATATACAAAGGACCCTAGAAGCCCTTGGGCTATATGCTGCTGCCACAGAGAGGTATTTGCACCGCGTCAGTGGAGTATCCTGTCATGGATAGAAAATCCTGTTTGAAGTATGGCCCCCATCTTTCACACTGACGATAATGCTGCTGGCTTTATCATGTCCTCCGTGCAAAGCCCATGTCTTCCCCTTTTGTCCGGCTCCCTCTCCCCCACTCCTGCGCACCCCCTGGCTTTCCTCTTTTGTGTCGCTCTCTGTCACATTGCCCACAGTTCACTGTGAGGAGAAGGATTCCAAACCTTGACGCATGCTGGGAAATGTAGTTGGAACATGGCTCGAGAATTATAAGCTTCAGTCTAAGCTTCATTCTTAGACTACAGTAGACTGAGATCTGCCGGTGCAGATGAATGATGGTTTAATATTCTGTGAAACATGGAAGACTGTTAGAATTACATGTATGGTGTAAATTGAGATAAAATGTATATTTCATTGCAAAGGGAATGTATTTTAATGTTTAGTACAGAAAAAAATCTAATTGAGATGAATGGTTAATACAAATGTGTCTTATGATTATAATCATGGTTTTATAATAAGAAAATTAAAAGATATGGTAAATACTTAGCATTTTAAATAAGATACATTCTTATTATTCATTATTCTCTCGCTGCTCCTAAATCCATCCATGGCTCTTCCATCCATGGCTTTGTTGGACTCTCAGAAATCGTAAGCCGGCATCTTAAATAGGGGCCTCTCATGGCATATGCATTTGCAGTACCTTATCTGGAGAATATCACAAACATTCTCTAGGACATCAAATATTTAAACAGGCCATACAAACAAGAGACAGGGGAGAACGCTGGAAACACGCTATGAGGGGTTCGTTTGGGAAACAATAAATGTGCTACCAGACCCTCAATATTTTCATATTCAATGACTCTGTATGATCCATATGATCCCAACATAAAGTGGGTCTGCGAACCCTCTCTCTTAAACTGAAGCAGGCATATATTACCAGGCTTAGAGCTTGGCAAGCCCCGAATCCCAAAATAGAATTCAACAATACTCTACGAGGATGCATTAAATAAATCTCTGCTCAGCTAATCCGTGGAACAGTTCACATTTTCGAGAGAGACACTCCGGTAGCACAAAAGCATCCGCTCTGCTCGCCGCGCCTTCATCTGGGGACAGACACACATAAAGAGAGATATTTAGAGAGTGAGGATGGGGTTGGGGGGAGAGAGAGAGAGAGAAGAAGAAATCCTCCTCTAATGTGACAGAGAATTCTCCCCAAAAAGCATCATTGTGCTGCCCCTGCATTGCAAAACAGATTTGATATCACTGCATATCTTTTTTATTTTTCTGGGAGTAAGTGCAATACTTAATCTAGCGGCAAATATGGACATGAGGGCCATTTCGAAACATGTTGTACATAAATGTTAATCACATTAGCATTTCCTAGACTTCCGTAAATCTCCATAAATAGCATACTGAGGTTGATCCCTCCTTTTTTGCCCATTGAGAGAAAATTATAGTTGATGAATTGCTTTTGCCATGCATGTAGGCTAATGAAAGCTTTGCTCCTGGGCTTTCCTCAACAAAGGCTCATAATTTTCCCACTTTCCACTAAAATAAGAACCTGTTCCACTTTTAATTAATAGTTCCATTCAGTAGCACATGCATACTTTCAAATTGATTTTGTATAGGTGAGGCTTGGTTATTAATACTAAAGAAACAAGCCCATTGTGTTCAGGTGGGCGGTAGGTAATGTGATCCTGCAGGTTTATAGAGACTTTCTTCTGACGTGATCTACCTCACTGCGCAATGAAGTCATAAAAGCTCAACCACCTTCAAACAAACGCTGGCATCTCCATACAATTCTTGACACCATTTTTTTCAAAGGAAACTTTTATATGACAAGTATTTGTTGTCTAACACACTCTCTTAACACATTTTGCTGGACCATATACTGTATGTGTCATTACACAATGTGCAACATGCACATATTCTGTGATGGTAAGACAGGAGAGAGAGGAAATAAGAGTCAACGTTCTCTTTTTTTATTGAAAGGTTGGAAACCTTGATTCTGAGACATGGCAAAGAAAGTGGCATTTTACTGATATATGGAAAGTGTGCTATATTAAGATTGTTGGGCTTGGATCAGATACTATATGTAGGGGCATTTGTAAGGTAGTTCCCCACACTTCTCTTATCCGTTCATGAACAACTTGATGCTATCATGTGCATGGTGACAGTTACTTTAATTCATCCAGGAGATATGAAATACAAGCCAGAACTGTGCTCTCGCGTAACACAATGAAAGTGTACTGCAAACGTCAATGCAATATTAGAATGACTGTTTTCAAAGATAATATGGGCTCATATATGACAATATATTAGAAATATATGAGAATATGTGCAGCCTATTCCTCAGCGTTTTTCCAGAAAATACAGTTTTGCTATCTCATTCCTGACCATGAAAACACAAGACTAGCAATTAGCCATTAGCATGCATAAGCTGTAGGTGCACACTGCCATGCATAATTCCAAGGCACTTGACTTGAGTATGATAACCCAGACTGCTTTGTGTTTGACTGAGCAAACATCCCCTGTCTAGCCATATGTGTGTTGACGGGACAGCCTACCTATCCTTTGACACATCTAAATGAGCAGTTTTTTTTTGCATTGGCTCTCAGACCATTTCCCTTACTCTAGTGTTTAACCACTTAACAGATGCTTGTCACCATATTTGTTTTCAGAATGATGTTCATGGCCTAAGATGATAGTGACTGTCTGTCATTCCCTGAGTTCAACAGAGGTCAGTTAAATGTACATATATGGTGATTATTACATTATGAAACCTATTTTAGGTCTCATATTCATACATTTATTTGACACTGAACAAAAATATGAACACAACATGTAAAGTGTTGGTCCCATGTTTCATGAGCTAAAATAAAAGATCCCAGACATTTTCCATATTTGTGCATACATTTGTTATCATCCCTGTTAGTGAGTATTTCTCCTTTGCCAAGATAATACATCCACCTGACAGGTGTGGCACATCAAGAAGCTGATTAAACAGCATGGTCATTACATAGGTGCACCTTGTGCTAAGGACAATAAAAGGCCACTCTAAAATGTGCAGTTTTGTCACACAACACAATTCAACAGATGTCTCAAGTTTCGAGAGAGTGTGCAATTGGCATGCTGACTACAGGAATGTCCACCAGAGCTGTTGCCAGAGAATTGAAAGTACATTTCTCTACCACAAGCCACCTTCAACATCATTTTAGAGAATTTGCCAGTACGTCCAACCGGCCTCACAACCGCAGGCCACATGTAACCATGCCAGCCCAGGACCGCCACAACCGGCCTCTTCACTTGTGGGATGGTCTGAGACCAGCCACCCAGACAGCTGATGAAACTGTGTGTTTGCACAACCAAAGAATTTCTGCACAAACTGTCAGAAATGGGCTCAGGGAAACTCATCTTCATACTAGTCTTCCTCACCAGGGTCTTTACCTGACTGCAGTTTGGCATTGTAACTGACTTCAGTGGGCAAATGCTTACCTTCGATGGCCACTGGCATGCTGGAGAAGTGTGCTCTTCACGGATTAATCCTGGTTTCAACTGTACTGGGCAGATGGCAGACAGACAGCATGTATGGTGTTGTGTGGGCGAGTGGTTTGCTGAGTGCCCCATAGTGGTGATGGGGTTATGGCATGGGCAGGCACAAGCTACAGATAACGAACACAATTGCCTTTTATCAATGGCAATTTGAATGCGCAGAGATACCGTGACGAGATCCTGAGGCCCATTGTCGTGCCATTCATCCTCCGCCATCAATTCATGTTTCAGCATGATAATGCACAGCCCCATGTCGCAAGGATCTGTACAAAATTCCTGGAAGCTGAAAATGTCCCAGTTCTTCCATCGCCTGCATACTCACCAGAAATATCACCCATTGAGCATGTTTGGGATGCTCTGGATTGATGTGTACGACAGCGTGTTCCATGTTCCAGTTCCCGCCAATATCCAGCAGCTTTGCGAAGCCATTGAACAGGAGTGGGACAACATTCAACAGGCCACAATCAACAGCCTGATCAACTCTACGCGAAGGAGATGTGTCGCACTGCATGAGGCAAATGGTGGTCACTCTTGATACTGAATGGTTTTCTGACCCACACCCCTATCTTTTTTTTTAAAGGTATCTGTGATCCACAGATGCAAATCTATATTCCCAGTCATGTGAAATCCATAGATTAGGGCCTAATGAATTTCTTTCAATTGACTGATTTCATTATATGAACTGTAATCTTTGAAATTGTTGCATGTTGCGTTTATATTTTTGTTCGGTGTAATTGTAAGATCAATGAAAACAATTCCAAAGAGAATCAAGCCAATGAGGAGTCAATGCTGTTCTAAATCTGCTCCGCTGTACCTGTGAGTAAAGTTCTCGAAGTGGGCGATCCATATGGCGATTTGGTATTTGTATTTTGAAGCTGTCAGAACGAATTGGCCCTGACACTGAACAGAGCCAGCTTAATAGCAGCGGTAGCTGCACTTAAGCACGGTGGGTGATTTCATACCGATTAGCACAAATCATGGAGCACTTAACGTTATTGCTCTGTGAGTCTAACAACACTTTGACACCTCCTCTGGATCTGACCTCTCTCAGGTTTATTTCCCCGCGTAGCATTTAGATTTCATCAAACTTAAAAGTCATTCATCCAGACTAGTTTTCAAATGCATTGTCGTTTAAATATGGCCCAAAGCGATGTGTCTGGGTTCTTGCTGAGGCCAAGCTTCCCCTCTTGTTTGGAGAGGAGTGGGGGTTTATAGGAGGGTTGGGGTGAACAGGGACACCCTGGTGGCCCCCTCCTGCTGCCCCCTCATCTTGGGGCCTGTGCCAAAACTGCTCTGGCACGGAGCTGGAGCTGCAGTCTCCATGGTGACAAGCCACTTCAGCTCCACTAGCTTTGCCCATTGCTACCGTGCTCTGATTCAGACTGATGCAAAACAAAAACATTAGAATAAATAATATACAGTTTCACCATTCTCCCTCCCTATTGTGTCTGCTACTAAAGAAAAGCCCAATGTGGGTGCATTTTGCTGCTGCCTTGTTTTGTGGCTGAAGAATGATGCACTAAATAGCCGATGTGATGGTGTAACAGGCTAATGGAGGAGCCTTTGGCAGCGTTGTGCCCTAGTGTGGAGGGATAGAGAGAGGCAGTCCCAGTGGAGTGGATGTGGCTGCTGTGATAGTTCTGAACTCTCCCAGTGTTTGTGTGTCAGCCAGCAGCCTAGAGAAGGAGACTTGAGACATTCTCCACACCATCTTGCAGACGGAAAACATTCCCCTCAATTAAAATTAGTTAATTTGAAAGCATAAGCTTGTTCTTAATTAAGAGGAGCTTAGACATCTCCTGAAATTAAATTCCTGAAATGAGAGTAATGTTGACGATATATTCCTTTGTTCATCTGGTGGTGCTCCTTCCCTCTTCAATTCTGGAACACAGTAGCCACAGCCCTCCGCTAATGCAAAACCTAGATAAAACCTGAAAAGGGGATAACCTTAGCCATTTGTACGAGTACATATTTGAGGGGAGAAGTTTCCATTTCAAAGAAGATTCACAGTGGACTCCCACCATGTCCTCCCTCTCACCACTCTCCCTGTCTGCCTGGCTCTCTGCTTCCACGTAGCCAGAGAGAGAAGAATGAGAGAGGAGGAGAGGGAGAGAGGGAACGAGATTGTAGCATTAAGTAAATAATTTGTATGATAATTCATTACAGCACAGTCTTTTTCATCTTTAATTGGTCTAAATGAAGAGACATTTCACACCATTTAGATAAAAAAGAAAAAGGAGGCCAGCGTAATGAAAAGGGGCCTGCCTATCGGACTTCAGAGGTTTGCTCTAAATGAAAATGTAATTGCAGGCGGAATGGTACAAGAGGAGAGACCTGCGCTGTAGATCCGGGGGTATCTTCAGACAGCCGAGCAAAAGCTAATGACTGAGCAATTTGGAACATTTACTCACCCCAAAGACTCTCATTAAGTCAATCACAGGCTTAGTCGAGACCCATTCGCGGCGACGGAGCAGGCCCCGCATTTATTCCAGCATCAATCAGGAGGGGCCGGCTTCTTCTTTCAGAACCCCATGAAAAACGCCCAAGTAATTTATTCGGGATCTTTGAGAGGATAATGGCCAATTATTTGTTTATAACACTGGTTAAATTTTCATTAGGCAGATTAATGGAATATCATGTACCGTCAACACTGGACTGAGGGGTGGTGTGTCAGAGATAAACGGCCAAACAGATGATGTCGCTCTGTTGGTAAATTGGTTTTTCTGCCTCCCCACTTCTCTCCATATGAAAATGTGAAGGTGGCCTAGGTGCTCAGAGGGGGACCCTTCAGCAGAGGCTGAGATGGGGTGAAATGGACAAAACTGGGGAGAGATAGCAGGTCTTTTGGTTTTTGTTTGGTAATATGTAAATACATCTCAATGTATAAACAAATGTGTTATTATTCTATTTGTAATATTATTAGATTTGCTTACAATGTTTGAGTTATATCTTTTTCCATGCTGTTTATCTTTAATTCAATACCAACACTTTTCATTTTTATGATTGTGTGATGCCTGCACTAATATTTATACTCATTCGCTTCATTCCATCTCTTAAATTACCAATTTTATCAAGCATTGGAAGTCTGGTGAGCACATATACTGCATATCTCATCTACTACCACAAGTTTGAAATTATAATTCAGGTACGTTTTTTAACAGTTAACTTTTTTAATGAATACAAGCAAAGATATATCTTTTTTTGTGGTGACTCTGGGTGCTAGCATAATCTGCCATTATGCAGGCGACACCAGATACCTGTAAGTGACAGTTATGAGTGAAGTGGCTACTACAAGGTAAGCAGGTTGGCGAATTGCTGACCCCTTATGATGATAAAGATTATAAACAGCAGTTTGAACCTTGAGCTGCCGTTTCTCAGACCTCCACTTGAAAGATGTCTGAGAATTATCATTTTGAGTGCTGCATAGTTTGCCCTCAAATAGTCTCTTTCCTTTTGCCTTTTTCCAACAGAGAAAGACGTTTTGGAACTRAATAGGCCTATGTACAAAATGTCATGTATTATAATGTCTAACTAATATTTGAAATATATAGTAATGTTCTCAAATTGCTACATTAATTTCCTTCCCAATCAATAAAAAATAGTGCAACCCCTAACACAAATGAAAAAGTGGTTGTGCCAGTAACTCTTGAAGGGATGCTGAGGCAGAGATACTGTAGGAGAGAGTGGCTACAGCTGAAACTACCCTGAAAACCATTACCAAAACAAGTCAAACTTTGTTCAAGCACTGCTCTATTACTGCACCAAACTAAAAAATARGCCACTTTCTCTTTGGAGGAGCAGGGATCTCTTCTGAAATATTGCAGTGCGCCTCGCTTCGTCAGTCTCTGCCGCTCTTTTGGCGCAGTGCGGGTGAAGCACGCCTCGCGCAGTGCGGCTGACGCACGCCTCTGTTTCATTCAGCAGCTTGAGCAGTTCTTCCACTGTCGGGAAAAATGGTCATGCATATTAATATACAGTGCCTTCGGAAAGTATTCAGACCACTTACACATTTTGTTAGATTACAGCCTTATTCTAAAATGTATTAAATAGTCCCCCCCCTCATCAATCTACAAATATGAATAAAACATAAATAAAACATTTACATACAGACCCTTTACTCAGTACTTTGTTGAAGCAGCTTTGGCAGCGATTACAGCCTTGAGTCTTCTTGGGTATGACGCTACAAGCTTGGCACACCTGTATTTGGGGAGTTTCTCCCATTCTTCTCTGCAGATCCTCTCAATTTCTGTCAGGTTGGATGGGGAGCGTTGCTGCACAACTATTTCCAGGTCTCTCCAGAGATGCTTATTGGAGAGATGCTTATTGATTATTGAAGTGCTGCAGAGATGGTTGTCCTTCTGGAAGTTTCTCCCATCTCCACAGAGGAATTCTGGAAGCTCTGTCAGTCACCATCGGGTTCCTGGTTACCTCCCTGAACAAGGCCCTTCTCCCCCGATTGCTCAGTTTGGCCGGGTGGCCACCTCTAGGAAGAGTCTTGGTGATTCCAAACTTCTTCCAAACTTCACTGTGTTCTTGGGGACCTTCAATGCTGCAGAAATGTTTTGGTACCCTTCCCCAGATCTGTGCCTCAACACAATCCTGTCTCGTAGCTCTATGGACAATTCCTTCAACCTCTGCTCTTTTGCACACCAGTATTTCTACCTGCACATCATCATCTGCTATTTATCACTCCAGTGTTAATTTGCTAAACTGTAATTACTTCGCTACTATGGCCTATTTATTGCCTTACCTCCTCACGCCATTTGCACACACTGTAAATATACTTTTTTTCTATTTTGTTTTCTATTGTGTTATTGGCCAGGTCGCAGTTGTAAATGAGAACTTGTTCTCAACTAGCTTACTGTCACGCCCTGGCCATAGAGAGCCTTTTAATTCTCTATTTTGGTTAGGTCGGGGTGTGACTAGGGTGGGTAATCTAGGTTGTTTCATTTCTATGTTGGCCTGGTATGGTTCCCAATCAGAGGCAGCTGTTTAGCGTTGTCTCTGATTGGGGATCATATTTAGGCAGCCATTTCCCCACTGGTTTTTGTGGGATCTTGTTTATGTGTAGTTGCCTGTGAGCACTCCATAGCTTCACGCGTCGTTTATTCTTTATTGTTTTGTTGTGCGGTTCACTTATAATAAAAATGTCGAACCGATTTCACGCTGCGCTTTGGTCCGAATGTTCTTACGACGATCGTGACAGAAGATCCCACCACACCAGGACCAAGCAGCGTGCCCAGGAGGAGAAGGTATCCTGGGCTTGGGAGGAGATCAAGGAGGAGAAGATATCCTGGACTTGGGAGGAAATAATGGGAGGACACGAAAGCCTTCCTTGGAAGCAGACGCAAGGAGAGAAGGGAAGACAGCGACGACGCCGGGGTTCGCGGCCACAACGAAAGCCCAAAGAACAGCCCCAAGACATTTTTTGGGGAGGCACAGGGGGTGGTCGGCGGAGCCGAGGAGTGAACCAGGGCCAATCTGGGAGAAGATGGAGAAATTGGAGGAGACTGAACGGAGAGAGTCAGAGACCGTCAGTGAGTTGATGGAGAAATTGGAGGAGAGAGAAATGAGAGAGTTGTTGTGTTGGTGTATGATGCACGACATTCGCCCTAAGGAGCGTGTCATCAGTTTGATGCCACCTGAGTCAGCTCTCTGTACTCGTCCTGAGGAGCGTGCTAGCAGTCTGGTAAAAACTGTGCCGGCTCCACGCACCAGGTCTCCAGTACGCCTCCACAGCCCAGTACGACCTGTGCCAGCTCTCCGCACTTGCCTTGAGGAGCGTGTCATCTGTCCGGTACCATGTGTGCCGGCTCTACGCACCAYGTCTCCAGTACGCCTRCACAGCCCAGTACGTCCTGTGCCAGCTCCCCGCACTCGCCGTGCAAAGTGTGTCATCGTTCCGGTACAATTTGTGCCGGCTCTACGCACTAGGTCTCCAGTGCGCCTCCACAGCCCAGTACGTCCTGTGCCAGCTCCCCGCACTCGCCGTGCGGAGTGTGTCATCTGTCCGGGACAATTTGTGCCGGCTCTACGCACCAGACCTCCAGTACGCCTCCACAGCCCAGTACGTCCTGTGCCGGCTCCACGCACTAGGCCTCCAGTGCGCCTCCCCAGTCCGGTACGTCCTGTGCCTACTCCTCGCACTCGCCCTGAAGTGCGTGTCACCAGTCCGGTGCCACTTGTGCCGGCTCCATGCACTAGGCCTCCAGTGCGCCTTCCCAGTCCGGTGCGTCCTGTGCCTGCTCCTCGTGCTCGCCCTGAGGTGCGTGTCACCAGTCCGGTGCCACCTGTGCCGGCTCCACGCACCAGGCTTCCGGCGACGGCCCCCAGTCCAGAGCTTCCGGCGACGGTTCACAGTCCAGAGCTTCCGGCGACGGTTTACAGTCCAGAGCTTCCGGCGACGGTTCACAGTCCAGAGATTCCGGCGACGGTTCACAGTCCAGAGCTTCCGGCGACGGTTCACAGTCCGGAACCTCCTGCGACGGTCCACAGTCCGGAACCTCCTGCGACGGTCCACAGTCCGGAACCTCCTGCGACGGTCCACGGTCCGGAACCTCCTGTGACGGTCCACGGTCCGGAACCTCCTACGACGGTCCACGGTCCGGAACCTCCTACGACGGTCCATGGTCCGGAACCTCCTACGACGGTCCACGGTCCGGAACCTCCTGCGACGGTCCACGGTCCGGAACCTCCTACGACGGTCCACAGTCCGGAACCTACTGCGACGGTCCACGGTCCGGACCCTCCTGTGAGGGTCAACGGTTCGGAGCTTCCGGGCAGGGCGTCCGGTCCAGCTCCATGGCAGGAGCCTTCCTCTGCGCCGGTGTTCAGTCCAGGCACGGTGTCCGGTCCAGCTCTATGGCTGGAGCCTTCCTCTGCGCCGGTGCCCAGTCCAGGCACGGCGTCCAGTCCAGCTCCAAGGCCAGAGCCTTCCTCTGTGCCGATGTCCAGTCCAGGCACGGCGTCCAGTCCAGCTCCAAGGCCAGAGCCTTCCTCTGCGCCGATGTCCAGTCCAGGCACGGCGTCCAGTCCTGCTCAATGGCAGGAGCCTTCTTCTGCGCCGGGGCCCAGTCCAGGCACGGCGTCCAGTCCCGCTCCATGGCAGAAGCCTTCCTCTGCGCCGGTGCCCAGTCCAGGCACGGCGTCCAGTCCCGCTCCATGGCAGGAGCCTTCCTCTGCGCCGGTGCCCAGTCCAGGCATGGCGTCCAGTCCCGCTCCATGGCAGGGGGCAAAGTCCCGCACCAGAGCCGCCACCAATGCTGGATTCGCGGGATTCGCGGGTACTTCGCCCCACCCGGACCCTCCCCTATAGAGTCAGGTTTTGCGGCCGGAGTCCGCACCTTTGGGGGGGGGGGGTTGGTACTGTCATGCACTGACCATAGAGAGCCTTTTTATTCTCTATTTTGGTTAGGTTGGGGTGTGACTAGGGTTGGTAATCTAGGTTGTTTTATTTCTATGTTGGCCTGGTATGGTTCCCAACCAGAGGCAGCTGTTTAGCGTTGTCTCTGATTGGGGATCATATTTAGGCAGCCATTTCCCCACTGGTTTTTGTGGAATCTTGTTTATGTGTAGTTGCCTGTGAGCACTCCATAGCTTCACGTGCTGTTTATTCTTTATTGTTTTGTTGTGCGGTTCACTTATAATAAAAATGTCGAACCGATTTCACGGTGCGCTTTGGTCCGAATGTTCTTACAACGATCGTGACACTTACCTGGTTAAATAAAGGTGAAATAAAAAAGATATATTTTTTAAATGGCATGGTTTTTTGCTCTGACATGCACTGTCAAATGTGGGATGCTATATAGACAGGTGTGTGCTTTTACAAATCATGTCCAATCAATTGAATTTACTACAGGTGGACTCCAATAAAGTTGTAGAAACATCTCAAGGATGATCAATGAGGCACCTATGTTCAATTTCGAGTCTCATAGCAAAGGGTCTGAATACTTATAAAAATATATATATATAATATATAATATACATTTGCAAAAATTTCTAAAAACCTGTTTTCACTTTGTCATTATGGGGTATTGTGTGTAGATTGCTGAGGATTTTTTTTATTTAATCCTATTTAGAATAAGGCTGTAACGTAACAAAATGTGGAAAAAGTCAATGGGTCTGAATACTTTCCGAAAGCACTGTGTGTTATTTGCATGCCAATAAAGGTTGCTTCGCTACTACACCCACAACGGAAGCACAATCATGGCCTCGAATTAGCAGGTGGTCGCGTTAGAACAGACCCAGTGTCTGTTTCTGTGGCGGTAGAAATGCTAAGGCTCATGGTTAGTGTCGTTTTTGGTGCTCTTTGAAACCAGGAAATTATGGTAAAAATACGACTTCTCAACACTGAAATATTCCTAACCGATGGGCACTACATCAACATATGAATTGTTTTGCAGTCTTGGGAGAAAATCTATGGTCTATGTCGCAAGTAGGCCTAATATCGGTGACAGATCTCAAGGTTTATTTCAGGGATGAGGAGACTCTTCGTGATTCCTTAGTAAAAGGGAGTTATAAAATCTGAAGACAAGTTACTTTAACCGAGACACATTAAACCGATCATATTAAATCGTCTTTATTTGTCTAGCTTTGTTGTGCTAACTGGCAAACGGCGATGCTAACTGTTTAGCTGGCGTTAGCTAGCAAGTGAACTAGCACTGGCAGTGTGGGATAATGGACAGTGAATTAAATTATGTATTCATCATCTTGCTATATAGCTAGCTTGGTAAAGTATTTAGTGCTGTGTGCATTGTGCTGCACTTACCACCCCATTTGTTTCATATGATTTTTTCTCCTTTTTATTGTCTTCTGTTCACACTCCTTTTTGGCTCCCCCACGTGGGGGTCCGTGCTCTCTGATTTGCTCAATGTCAAGTTGTTAGCCACTAAAGGGCATTGCGATTGTACATGAACAAATGGCAAGTTAGTTGGTACCAGGTCGGTATGCAACAGGGGGTGTCTTTTGTTCCACCAAGAGAAGCAACGGCCTCCTACTGTGCTAAGTACCTATCGGTGGTCAGTCTTCTCCATGTGTCTGAGCTATAACACAAGAGGTTGCTATTATTCCTGAATTTGACCCAAAACCACAGAGGAAGTCTGCAATGTTGAGAGCGATTGTATGGAACGAATCGGTACGTCAAGCAAAGCTCTCAACCGTGCCAGCCCGCTCTTAATTTCTATTCAGTTTGACACTGAATAAGTTCATAATCTGAACTGTGCATAAGTGAGTGACAATTGAATCTGCACATCCTATGAGGCGCCCTCATACTGTAGTTAATGACTTAAAGCTCAGACTGGTAGGAATGGCAAACGTTTGCCTGCCAACAGTACTTAGTGCCTCTGAACAGAGTGTAGGCAGTCAATCTCTTTTGTGTTCACACAGCAAAGACCTTGGAAGTCGTTAGCTGCTCAACCTTGTTAAAATACACCAAACCAGAAGGTGGCATTGTGGCGTTGCTTGGCAATGAATGTCTGTGTGTTGCTTATGGTGTAGATTCCAAGCTAGCTGCACTAATGTTGCTATTTTGTAGGAAGAAATTATTATTTCCATAATCCCATACTGCCAGTGCCAGCCCATAGCCAAAGTATATATATTAGTATATTCGCAAGCTAGCACAACATAGCTATTTACCTAGCTAGCTAAGGACACTGCACTAATTTGGCAGCTAACACAAGCAGCTGCTTCATGGAAACTAGTTGACTAGTTGATTTAATTATGTCAATACTAGCTGCAGTGGTTAGCAAGCTTGGAGGACGTATTTAGTGTTGTGTGCATTGCTTGCATCTGTACACTTAGCTAGCTACCATCCCATAGCCTACATTGCATATGAAGTGTGACTGGCTCATCTGTGGATGTATGGAGAAAATGCCCACAGGGCACACACTGGTTGTATCAACGTTGTTTCCACATAATTTCAATTAAATTACGTTTAACCAACATGGAATAGATGTTGAATTGACGTCTGTGCCCAGTGGGTGCCCTCTTTTTTCCCTTTTTTTTAGGGCACCCCCATGTGGGGGTTTGTTCTCTCTGATTGGCTCAAAGTCAAGATGTTGGCCCCTGACGAGCGTTGCGATTCTACAAGTAGAAACGGCATGTTCGTCGCTACCGGGTCGGCACCCAGGACGTACCGCTTTTGTTCTAGCAAGAGAAGGAACGGCCTCCCCACTGTGAAAAGTACCTGTCAGCAGTCTGTCTGCAGTGAGATTCTTGGTGTGCCTTAAACACTTGATAAAAGCAAAGTTTGGCCAAAACATGAAGTATGCTAAACTTTACTTTGGTTCCTTTTTGACAGTTTCACTTGATCCAACATGCAAGACTAGACAATGTAAGGTGTTCTCTCCATCTCAAAACAATTGGAAAGAGGGAATTTAATCGAAGACTGTTCATAAATGTATTTCAGCATGTAAAATATAAGTCTGCTTGTTAAAATTGATAATGACATACAAAACGAAACAGCTGATGACAAGCATGGCTGTGGGATTTCCTACTTTGTCACCGTCTAGGCTATCACTGTTGACAGACTTGTCGTGAACTGTCACACATAGTACCCCTCCACTTAAACATTCCTTAGTATTCATCCATCATTGGCCTCACTAAGGACCAGGCGCTTTGGACGCAAATATTAATTTAGACTCCTGGATCCCAATCTGCCAACCTTAGCGTACCTAACGTGCCCACTAGCTCCCCTATCAAAACAATCGCCAGCTAAAAGAGGTTGTCGTTGGGCCGAGCTATCTGTCACCCGGCCACCAGTAGCCAGCAGGACACAAAGGCCATTTAATTAGGCCTACTGCTCCTCTCTGGTGTGAAAGACTCTCAGGCCCCTTTGATTCCCCACCGCTCTCCCAGCAGGAAGTGGTTGGTGATAATTGACACAGGATTTCCTTGTTAACCAGCGGCAGACTCTGTGGATTAAAGTGACAGAGATCTCCAGAAGAAAGTGGGGAGCAGATAAGGGGGAGGGGAGACAGGAGGGGGTGCATGGAACGAAGAAATGGAGGGGGTAGCCGCTGTTTACCGCTCTCGAGAAACCAAGGAGGACACAGCAATAACAGAGCGGAGCGCGGTCCTGCCGCGAGATGTAGCTCCCACTTATCTTAGCCATTTCAGCTTGGCTGATCAAAGATTGGCTTCCTTTAAAATAACCTGGGCCCAAGGTTGACTACATGCTTCCACGCCATGTTTTTTTGGGGCAAATGATCACTTTTTCCCCAGTCCCCTCTATGAAGCTGGATAGCTGTTTGTGGAAGACTAGAGAGATAATCTCTTTTCATTTGTACAATTATACACTATCATGGAATGAAAGCACATTTGCAAATGACGTAATTTCCCACTATGTACGAACTGGGTCATGAGCCTTGACAAAAGCTATTATCATACAGACAGGAGAGGTACCCAGCCAGCTGTAGGGCAAAGATGGAGGCTTTCAGAGTGCCTAATCCATTTTTATTTATTTCTAGATTCCTCTTCGACTTATCCAGCTACTACAGAGCTTACCAACAGGCATTTTACAAGTGCTCATTGGTGTGGTTTAGGGTTTAGCATAGGCCCTCCAGTGATCTAGGAAGGATAACAAATGGCTGTAGTCTTTGGCTTTCTTTGAATCTTTACCGGCCGGCCTTTCCTTAATTTGTTCCCATTACATTACCCTGTATTTAAATTGAGCATCCCACGATGTGTTCCCATTACAATACCCTTTATTTGCATTATATAAGTTAAAATGAACGATTTCAATGTTATGGTTTGTAGTTGGATTGTCATGATTTATGACTGCCATTAGTATTCTGTTGCCGTTATTATGATCTGTGAACTTCTAAATGACTTATGGCAAGGTGGACAGCAGCTTTTACTGAAGCCAAAGGTCAAATATGGGAACCCACATTTCTAACTGCAGCACTCAAGACACCGTTTCAGTCAAATGGACAGTTTTAATTTCAACAATCCTTTTCCTCCCAAGTTCCGTAATTTCAGCATGGCAATATAATATGAGTGTTTTCTGTCCATGTTGAGTGGTGCAAGCGTGGGAGTGTATGACAGATTTACTCACACACCTGATGAGAGGCCCTCCACTCCTGAAACACCCAACCCGCCCAGTCTGACCCAAACCCGGTGTAAAATGCTATCTGGTCACTTTCAACAGCATACTAATAACTGCCACTATGATGGCATGTGTTCAGCACACACGGCTGGGTTAAAACCAGGTCCATCATATAAATCAGGACAGGAATTCTACTCCCCCCATCCCAAAGACAGTGCATGCAGCTGTGGATATGTGAGAAGGGAAAAAAAGTAGGATGGAGTATGTTTATGAACATTTTCAAAACTATTAACAGAATTTAAGTGTAGAATTGCACAGGAATAGAGGCTGCGTCACAAGCTGGGATTTGGATCCTGGGAACTTTTTTTCTTCTAGTTTCTGTCAGTGGCGGCTGGTAACGTTAAAGGTTGAGGAGGATATGAGCAAGTGTGCACACACACACAAACTGCATTTATTAGTGGCAGTTGCAATGAGTCACTGCCAGAGAACAAACAACAGAAACAATTGCAATTTGATCCACCATCTCCTCAGTGAGCGAAACAGAATTTGTTTAGCTTTACAGCACACCTGTTTTTGGTCCAATCCAAGTATTCTGATGGACCTTTAAGCTATTGAGTGTCAGTCA
>NC_036858.1:27322270-27530377 GCF_002910315.2 Salvelinus sp. IW2-2015
AATGGAGGGGGTAACCGCTATTTACCGCTCTCGAGAAACCAGGAAGGAAATAGCAATAACAGAGCGGAGCGCGGTCCTGCCGCGAGATGTAGCTCCCACTTATCTTAGCCATTCAGCTTGGCTGATCAAAGATTGACTTCCCTTAAAATAACCTGGGCCCAAGGTTGACTACATGCTTCCACGCCATGGGTTTTTTGGCAAATTATCACTTTTTTCCAATCCTCCCTATAAAGATGGATTGCTGTTTGTGGAGGACTAGAGGACTAGAGAGATAATCTCTGTTCAGTTGTACAATTATACACTATCATGGAATGAAAGCACATTTGCAAATGATGTAATTTCCCGCTTTGTACCAACTGGGTCATGAGCCTTGACAAAAGCTATTATCATACAGACAGGAGACATACCCAGCCGGCTGTAGGGCAAAGATGGAGGCTTTCAGAGTGCATAATCCATTTGATTTATTATTAGGTTCCTCTTCAACTTATCCAGCTACTACAGAGCTTACCAACAGACATTTTGCAAGTGCTCATTGGTAGGGTTTAGGGTTTAGCATAGGTCCTCCAGTGATCCAGTGAGGATAACGAATGGCTGTACTCGTTGGCTTTCTTAAAGTCTTTACCAACAGGCCTTTCCATAATTTATTCCCATTACATTCCCTTTTATTTGTATTGAACATCCCATGATGTGTTCCCATTAGGAAAGGGAAAGGGGAATACCTAGTCAGTTGTACAACTGAATGCCTTCAACTGAGATGTGTCTTCCGCATTTAACCCAACCCCTATGAATCAGAGTACTATTTATTTGCATTATTTAACTTAAAACGAATGGTGATTTCTGTCAAGGCTCAGGAGAAGACCCAGATCCAGACAGTTTCGAAGTAACAAAGGTTATTACTCAAACAGGGCGGCAGGCAAACGACAGGTCTGAAAGTTACAGAACGGCAGGCAGGCTCAAGGCAGGCAGAGGTCAGTAATCCAGGGTGGTATGGCAAGGTATAGAGTGACAGGCAGGCTCAGGGTCAGGGCAGGCAGAGGTCAGTAATCCAGGGTGGTATGGCAAGGTACAGAACAACAGGCAGGCAGAATGGTCAAAACCAGGAAAGCTAGAAAACAGGACAGACAGACAGACAGACAGACAGACAGACAGACAGACAGACAGACAGACAGACAGACAGACAGGACAGACAGACAGACAGACGACAGACAGACAGACAGACAGACAGACAGACAGACAGACAGACAGACCAAGACAGACAAAGACAGAAGACAGACAGACAGACAGACAGACAGAAGACAGACAACAGACAAGACAGACAGACAGGACAGACAGACAGACAAGAACAGACAGACAGACAGACAGACAAGACAGACAGACAGACAGACAGACAGACAGACAGACAGACAGACAGACAGACAGACAGACAGACAGACAGACAGACAGACAGACAGACAGACAGACAGACAGACAGACAGACAGACAGACAGACAGACAAACAGACAGACAGACAGACAGACAGACAGACAGACAGACAGACAGACAGACAGACAGACAGACAGACAGACACAGACAGACAACAGACAGACAGACAGACAGACACAACAGACAGACAGACAGACAGACAGACAGACAGACAGACAGACAGAACAGACACAGACAACAGACAGAGACAGACAGACAGACAGACAGACACAGAACAGACAGGACAGACAGACAGACAGACAGACAGACAGACAGACAGACAGACAGACAGACAGACAGACAGACAGACAGACAGACAAGACAGACAGACAGACAGACAGACAGACAGACAGACAGACAACCAGACAAAGACAGACAGACAGCACCAGACAGACAGACAGACAGACAGACAGACAGACAGACAGACAGACAGGGAAAACCGCTGTAGCTTGATGAAACAAAACGAACTGGCAACAGACAAACAGAGAACACAGGTATAAGTATACTGGGGATAATGGGCGACACCTGGAGGGGGGTGGAGACAAGCACAATGACAGGTGAAACAGATCAGGGTGTGACAATTTCAATGTTATGTGGTTTGTAATTGGATTATCATGATGATTTATGACTGCCATTAATACTCTGTTGCCATTAGCGTGATCTGTGAACTTTTAAATGGCTTAGTGCAAGGTGGACAGCAGAAGGTGTCACCCCATTCAACTCCACAAGTGAGCCCACCCACCAAACACCTTCCACAAACCATGCACAGTTGAAGTCGGAAGTTTACATCCACTTAGGTTGGAGTCATTAAAACTCGTTTTTCAACCACTCCACAAATGCCTTGATAACAAACTATAGCTTTGGCAAGTCGGTTAGGACATCAACTTTGTGCATGACACAAGTCATTTTTCCAACAATTGTTTACAGACAGATTATTTCACTTATAATTTACTGTATCACAATTCCAGTGGGTTAGAAGTTTACATACACTAAGTTGACTGTGCCTTTAAACAGCTTGGAAAATTACAGAAAAAGATGTCATGGCTTTAGAAGCTTCTGATAGGCTAATTGGCATAATTTGAGTCAATAGAAGGTGTACCTGTGGATGTATTTCAAGACCTACCTTCAAACTCAGTGTCTCTTTGCTTGACAGCCTGGGAAAATGAAAAGAAATCAGCCAAGACCTCATAAAAAAGATTGTAGACCTCCACAAGTCTGGTTCATCCTTGGGAGCAATTTCCAAATGCCTGAAAGTACCACGTTCATCTGTACAAACAATAGTACGCAAGTATAAACACCATAGGACCATGCAGCCGTCATACCGCTCAGGAAGGAGAGGGCGTTCTGCCTCCTAGAGTTGAACATACTTTGGTGTGAAAAGTGCAAATCAATCCCAGAACAACAGCAAAGGACCTTGTGAAGATGCTGGGGGAAACAGGTACAAACGTATCTATATCCACAATAAAACGAGTCCTATATCGACATAACCTGAAAGGCTGCTCAGCAAGGAAGAAGCCACTGCTCCAAAATCGCCATAAAAATGCCACACTGCGGTTTGCAACTGCACATGGGGACAAAGATCGTACTTTTTGGAGAAATGGATGGCACCATGAGGAACGAAAATGATGTGGATATATTGAAGCAACATCTCAAGACATCAGTCAGGAAGTTAAAGCTTGGTTGCAAATGGGTCTTCTAAATGAACAATGACTCCAAGCATACTTCCAAAGTTGGGGCAAAATGGCTTAAGGACGACAAAGTCCAGATATTGGAGTGGCCATCACAAAGCCCTGACCTCAATCCTATAGAAAATTTGTGGGCAGAACTGAAAAAGCGTGTGCGAGCAAGGAGGCCTATAAACTTGATTCAGTTACACCAGCCCCGTCAGGAGGAATGCCCAAAATTCACGCAACTTATTGTGGAAGGCTACCCAAAACGTTTGACCCAAGTTAAACAATTTAAAAGCAATGCTACCAAATACAACTTGAGCATATGTAAACTTAGGACCCACTGGGAATGTGATGAAAGAAATAAAAGCTGAAATAAATCATTCTCTCTACTATTATTCTGACATTTCACATTCTTAAAATAAAGTGGTGATCCTAACTGGCCTAAGACAGGGAATTTTTACTAGTATTAAATGTCAGGAATTGTGAAAAACTGAGTTTAAATGTATTTGGCTAAGGTGTATGTAAACTTCCGACTTCAACTGTATTGCAAACAACAACCAAGTCAAGAAATGTGTGTCTAAATATGTCCTCCGAACTATGAACTTTTCTGAAGCCAAAGGCCAAATATGAAGCACTACATTTCCTCCCAAGCTCCATAAGTTCAGCAAGGCAATATAATGTGAGTGCTTCCTGTCAATGTTGAGTGGTGCAGCATGGGAGTGTGACAGATTTACTCACACACCTGATGAGAGGCCCTCCACTTCTGAAACACCCAACCCGCCCAGCCTGACCCAAACCCAGTGTAAAATGCTATCTGGTCACCTTTAACAGCAAACTAATAACTGCCACTGTGATGGCATGCGTTCAGCACACACGGTTGGGTTAAAACCAGGTCCATCATATAAATCAGAACAGGAATTCCACTCCCCCCATCCCACAGGCAGTGCATGCAGCTGTGGATATGTGAGAAGGGAAAAAAATAAAAACGGAGTAGTTTATGAACATTACAAAAACTATATATATATAAGTTAAGGATTTGGAATCTGAGAACCTTTTTGATAGTTTCTGACAGTGGCAGCTGGTGACTTTAAAAGTTGAGGAGGAGGAGGAGCAAGTGTGCACAGACACAAACTGCATTTATTAGTGGCAGCTGCAATGATGCCTCACTCCCAGATAAATAACAACAGAAACAATTGCAATTGATCCACCATCATCAGTGAGTAAGACAGAATTTGTTTGGCTTTGCACTACAACTGATGAATGGAAAAAGTCTTCAGCAGCTAAACAGCTTTGTGTCATATTTAGTCCTTACATCCACAAACTCTACAGCCAATATACAGTATGCCTGGGAGGTCATAAATGGCTGGATCAGGAATAAATATGTTCTACAGACTGCACTCACAACATTCAAGGTGAAAATTCCGAAGAGGAGTCAAATCACCGTTTAAGTGATTAAACGCAATATTACATGAACATGCACTGGAGAAACTTGACATCGCTGTCTACTCCTTCTTATCTGTGTGTTTCCTCATAGGTACGGTATCTTAACCATGCTGTAAGACTTCAATATGTGAGCATTAACACGCTTCAGGGTCCTTGATTTCTCCTCAGGAAATACTGTATGGCAAAACAGTGAGAGGCAAGACACAGGGCTGAAGATTTGGTGTTCCCTCAGTCTAAAGTAAATAGGATAGGCAGGGAAGCAATCACACAACCAACACATGCTCTGCTATCAAGAAAACACAGGAGTCTAGATTAAGATTTTGTCATGAACAAAATCATTGCTGGTTAATTTAATCGGTCTTCAGATAAACTCTTTTACCGTTTCCACCCCGGAGTGATAAACAAGTTCAATAAGAATTATATGAAGTCGCATTAAGGATCTCTCTCGCCACTTTTTGGCACTTAGACGCAGCTTTCTTTAAACAAGCAATATGCCTATAGACTCACAAATGATCCATGAATGTTCATGCAGTGTAGAGAAGGGTCATGGTGTTCTGAGTATGTCAGTCCATTGTGAGTCACCACTCAGAGAACAGGAGAGGCATCAGCATAGGAAAAATGGAGTGCAAATGACTGACATACAAATTTAGAGGGGGATTAGTAGGGGGATAGCAGTTGACCCTGACCGTCAAACTGCTACTCAGAATACTATATTTTGTTGGAGTCAAGCTTTGAAAAACATTTTAATTCAATTTCTGTAGCCCTTTCCTGCAGTCAATGACCAAAAGCGCCCTCTTTGGCCTCATGGGTGGAATGTTATTAATATTTTAAATAATTTCATAATTAATAACAATTATTTAAAAAACAAAATGATGAAAATCTGGTGTTTCTATGTCAAACAGTTTTGTTATATTTCAGTCTGCTGTGATGTATATAAAGTGTCATTTGTTTTTTATTAAATGTTTTATTTGATCTTATTTAACTAGGCAAGTCAGTCAAGAACAAATCCTTATTTACAATGACGCCCTACCCCGGACGACCTGGGCCAATAGTGCACCCTCTTGCACTGAGATGCAGTGCCTTAGACTGCTGCGCCACTCAGGAACCCAATATTGGATACAAACTCAAAATGTTATACATTTCAAATATATATCTGACATGGTACAGGTGTCTTCTTTTCTTTAAGCCTTTAACCATGTGCATGTATATGTTTGTCTCAAAGTAGATTTGTTTAAGACTACCAAGAATCCCTCTGTGTGACCCTGATTTAGCCCACTGCAGTAAACAGTTAAAGAGCACAGTAGCTGACCAAGCATTCATTGCTGATTGAAATTAACATGGTCATACATTTAAAAATGCACTCCAGCTTTGTAAAAAAAACTTTTCCTGTTGAAAAACAACACATTTATGTACACACACTTAAGGTAAAAAAAAATATGTTTTGAGTAAAATAATACACAACTGCAAACTTCAAGGAGAAAGTCATTCAAGGAGTTGGTCTGATGGTGTCATCGGCCTTGCTTGTGGAAACAATGGAGGTGAAATAGAGAACAAAAGAGGAAAGGTCCAACCCACCACTTGTACCATGTCATGAGAATACCTGGACCACCTATTGAGATGTTAAGTAAATCAGGTGATAAATGCAACAAGATCTCACGGTTTGACCAATTTGACTTCAGATTCAGATGTTTTGTCCCCTTTCTCGGAACGTCAAATGTAGAAGTTGTTTTTTGACACCCTCGGTTGCCACGGTCGATTGGTTGAGCAACCTGCTGCTGAATGGTTAAGTTAAGAGTTAAGGGTTGGGATAGGGATCGGGTTCAAACAAAAACAACTCCACGGTTATGTTTAGGCATTCACTCCAAATGGTTAAAGTAGCCCTTTACACCCATACCCATATACGGGTTGAAAATGTACGATTTGGACACTGATGGACACTGTACAGTAACATGCTATACATGACGTCAGAGCTCTGGCTCCTCGCTTCACAGCGCCCTATGGGTTTCGGCTGACAGCCGTTCTTGAGCACCGCACACAACAACACCCCCATCCCTCCCAGTACTTGGGTAACATTTGCAACTATTTTGTTGTCTGAGTGAGGGAAATGCTGTAAATTACAAGGACTCGATGCATTTTGAAAGATGAGACGTTGAGGATTATAATTAAATACCACTTTGATGTCGTACAGCGTCGGTGAGTCCAAACGTTCACTTCACATGTCCATATCATAAAACTCATGTAATATACGGTGTCAATATGTATGATCAATATGTTTGATGTACAGTTACAAGATAACATGGAGTTATACCCTGGGTAGTCCTGAACAGAATGAGCCTATGTTTGTTGTTTGTTGTATTGTGAAGATAATTTGTCGTGGATCACGCATCTGAACGGAGGGCTGAGCACGCCCCCATCCACATTGACAGGGCTGTAGTGGAGCGGGTCGAGAGCTTCAAGTTCCTCGGTGTCCACATCACTAAGGAATTATCATGGTCCACACACACCAACACAGTCGTGAAGCAGGCACGACAATGCCTCTTCCCCCTCAGGAGGCTGAAAAGATTTGGCATGGGCCCACAGATCCTCAAAAAGTTGCTGCACCATTGAGAGCATCTTGACTGGCTGCATCTTCGCTTGGTATTACAACTTCCTGGCATCTGACCGCAAGGCACTACAGAGAGTATAGTGCGTACTGTCTAGTACATCACTGGGTTCAAGTTCCCTGCCATCCAAATCAAATTCAATTTGATTTGTCACATACAACAGTGAAATGATTACTTACAAGCCCTTAAACAACAATGCAGTTTTAAGAAAAAATACCTTAAAAAAATAAATAAATAAAAGTAACAAATAATTAAAGAGCAGCAGTAAAATAACAATAACGAGGCTATATACAGGGGGTACCTGTACAGAGTCAATGTGCGGGGGGCACTGGTTAGTCGAGGTAATTGAGGTAATATGTACATGTAGGTAGAATTATTAAAGTGACTATGCATAGATAATAAACAGAGAGTAGCAGCAGCGTAAAAGAGGGGGGGGGGGCGGGGGCAATGCAAATACCTGGACTTGATTTGGCGCTCCGATACCGCTTGCCGTGCGGTAGCAGACAGAACAGTCTATGACTAGGGTGGCTTTAGTCTTTGACAATTTTTAGGGCCTTCCTTGGTACAGAGGTCCTGGATGGCAGGAAGCTTGGCCCCAGTGATGTACTGGGCCGTACGCACTACCCTCTGTAGTGCCTTGCGGTCAGAGGCCAGGCAGTTGCCATACCAGGCAGTGATGCAACCAGTCAGGATGCTGTCGATGTTGCAGCTGTAGAACCTTTGGAGGATCTGAGGACCCATGCCAAATCTTTTCAGTCTCCCAGGGGAAAAAAGTTTTGTCATGCCCTCTTCACGACTGTCTTGGTGTGCTTGGACCATGTTAGTTTGTTGGTGATGTGGACACCGCCTGGTACTTATTGAGGGTGTTGGAGTCGTGCCTGCCGTGCCTGGCCATGCAGTCATGAGTGAACAGGGAGTACAGGAGGGGGCTGAGCACGCAGGACCTCTATACCAGGCAGTGTCAGAGGAAGGCCCTACAAATTGTCAAAGACTCCAGCCACCCAAATCATAGACTGCTCTCTCTGCTACTGTACGGCAAGCGGTACCCTGAACAGCTTCTACCTCCAAGCCATAAGACTGCTAAATAGTTGGTTAAATAGTTAATCCAACGAGTTCCACCATAACACTGGTTCGTTTTGGACTTTTAAACATGATGTGCTTGAGACTTCTGGGTTTTAACATTGGATTCAGTGATTTCTTCTGCATCCGCACATACCAACCACTACGTTGTGTGATTAACGAGGGCTGGGCTGGAGCGGTGTTTGTGAGAAAAAAGTGGCTCCCAAAGCCCTGGGCTGAGTCTTTTTACAAAAACATCTGTGAGTCAGAATGGTTTGAGCTACAAACTATAAAATGCTATTCATAAAAAGCGGAGATGCTCATGAACATGCACATTTACAATAACATGTTTTGCTCTATGACGCTCACAAGCTACACAAGAGTCGTTAGAAGGTAAGGAGTTCTTCTACATAGAACATCATAGGAAATCCCAGGACATAGTGTCTATAATACTATAATAAACTCACATCATTGCTGTCACAAACTACAAACTCCACACCGTTGTCATTGACTAGTTGGATATTTATTTCCCAGTGATCAATAATGTCTGTATGTACAGAATTCATATCAATTATTTTTTATCAGGTTTTTTTTTTGTCAATAAAACTTATGAATACATCTGTTTATGTCCAATTGTTTTGACCTGGTTGTCCTGAAGAAAAAACAAAGTTAAACATTTCATAATGAGGCTGAATATAAGGGCTGGATATTCAGATAAATGAAAGTCTGATAAATGAAAAGCCGATTTTTGCCAGGGTCTTCAAAATACGATTTTTGCCGGGGTCTTGGGACTGATAGGCTGAACCAATAGTTACCCGGACAACCTGCCTTGCCCTTTTTGTAATTTGTAAATCGGGAGGTGCCGGAACAAAAAGTGAGCGCAAGAGGAGGGTACCCTGGGAAGTTCTGAGGTACTGGAATGGATGAGAAAAAAACTTCTTTTTTTTAAATTGCCTTTTATAAACGCATTTCATGCAATTCTACGTAATTTTACATGACAGGAGACTTTGGCACAAACAAACTGAGATTATGAGATCAATGAAAACGACCTTGTCTTAACTCCATCAATAGCCTAGGCCTAGGGGTGTGGATATACATATTGTAGGCTACAATATGAGGAGGAAATTATAGTCCTAAAATTGCTTTCCAGTTTCACTGACTCACCCAATGATGCGTAGCTCAACTCGCTGGTGATGACTGATGCGCTCGTGCCAACATATCTCTTGTTTTACTTTGTAACTGTTTACTTTGTAAAACAATATTTGGAAGTTTATCAAATATTTTGGTAGCCCGTGCAGCATAGTCTTCTCTTTTCAGCAGGAGCCATTTGCTTTCCAACCTGTATTCTCCCTTGATTGTATTTGAAATATTGCGAAAGGCCTGTTCTGTCTGCATGTAGTTTTTTCACCGACAGATTTGCCGCTCGTTCCCGACTGTAGGCTATTCGTTGTTATTGGGCTACAATCCACAGCTAGGCTATACCATTTTTTTAAACGATTGATCCTATGTTGCTAACTTATAGGCCTTCTCATGTTGTAGTAAGCAATTCTGAATTATTTAATTTATATCTGAACAGACAGCAGTGATTATATAACTGGCAAATGTATTTAAATTCATCAGGGGTGCTGCAGTTCCTTCAGAACCCTTCGCGCGATTCCATAAGGAAATAAATGATGAAGTGCAACCCTGGAAAGATGAGAGTTGCAGGCTCATGTCTATCAGAGCAGAGAGGGATCATAGAAAGTGAATCTCATTCTAGTTATGTGAGAGATACTGGCGCGCTTCTCACACAGCCACTCGTTGGTCTCAAACATAGGTTACAATGTTGCGCAAACCATAAACCCGGGCCTGCCCAAACCCAGCCCAGCCTCACATTCAATTCGCGCATATATGTACAAAATGTATTTCAGCAGATTTCGTGCGTTTTTGTGCATTTTTGGGGTGGTTCAATTCGTTTGAAAATACACGAATTTCTGTGCTACTTAATTCGTGCGAAAATACACGAATTTCTGTCCTACTTAATTCGTGCGAAAAGACACGAATTTAACCAGTAGGCGACACACAAGCCGTTGCAACAACCATAGACGCGATCGCCTGTATTTATTTATTTTACGTTATGAATATATAGATATTTTGTCTTTTTTTAACCATTTAACCATAAGAGGTTATATATATATTGTCTTTATTTAATCCCTATTAAAACATTGTGGTTTTATGCCTATATGTACTGTTTTCGATTTTTCTGAACAGACTTTTCAGGATAGAATGAATYTAAGCAATGCATGATGGTTAATGGTGTTTTATTCGGTTGTAGTTCCATGTATTTCTTAAAAAATCTACGTGTAAACCATTTTTATTGAACAGAATGTAACTGAAAATACAATGGCAGCCTTGCCATTGTCCATCAATAACAAACCATTTTTTTTTCGTATAACATTTGGGGAAACGTATGCAGTCATTGTAGTCTTACATTTTGTTGGCCAACCAAAATTACCAAAACGTTAACCCGTAATAAGGCTAGGGTGGCTGAGTGTAAATACATGGCTCTGAGTGTAAGCACCTTTTCACTAGAAACGTTATTGTGTTCAAATTACCGTCAGTGCGAAATAGCTAGAAAGCTTTCGTATTTCCACTTGGCTGCACCTACGGTTACGATAACGATAAATCAAGTGCAATACCTGCGTCGACCTGTGTCGAGCAGCAAAACACCGGAAAGCTTCTAGCCTACCGGAAAGTTACAAGAATAACAAGAATAGTTACCTCATCCAGTCATGTGACACTCTGGATGCCCCCTAAAAGCAATTTCAACCGTTTTGAAAAATGACGCCTGGTAACCCCCAAAAAATACCAGGTGCATGAAAAGTTTGGACTTAGAATATTTTTTGAAAACCTCCATAAATCACTCAGGCCATTGACTCGAGAAGAAAAAACATAAAATATTTTCCAGAAGAAAAAACAGAATATTTTTTGAAAACCTCCATAAATCACTCAGGCCAGCACCCATTGATTTGGGGCGGTAGTATAGCGCTCCCAGAGCGGGTATGGAAGTCTGGATCCCCCCTAAAAGCATTTAAGGCTCTGTGTGTCTTTAAGCACCATACTTTTGTCCACTCCATCCTTGTGTGTGTGGTGTGGTGTGCTGTGTGTGTGTGTGTGTGTGTGTGTGTGGTGTGTGTGTGTGTGTGTGTGTGTGTGTGTGTGTGTGTGTGTGTGTGTGTGTTGTGTGTGTGTGTGTGTGTGTAGAAAGCTTTTTTTGACATCTGTTTAGCGAAATTACTGATTTCAGTTCATGAGGGTTGACCGATTCACACATTTAAAGTTTTGAAAGATCTGACTTTTTTAAACCTTCGAAACAGCACCTATACCCATTTTAAGGGCACTTCGGTGGCACAGGAAGTACTATAAGTAAATACATATCCTGATCGGGTATGCTTTTACAGAATCCTGAGTTTTAAGTCTATTACGTTAACTGACTGATTTTACACAGGGTTGAATGCACTATAATATTCACTAAACTGCTGTTGGGTATGTCAAACCTTTAGGGTGATTTTTCACTTCGGTTGCCAGGAAGCTAGAATCAACACAGGTAGACTCATTAGTGGTTGATGGATTGTCATTGAAGACAGTTTCATAAGACATTCATAACCCACTAGGCTTCAGGTTGTATTTAGGGGTGCAGGCAATGTGTTCCTATGGGGTGAGATGTCATTGTAAACTGTTTGATGTAAACACTTTCTTTAACTATTAAGGGTTAATGCCACACGGTCAATGTTAGGCTTGCACAGATCGGGAGGACCTTAGGAAGTTCCTGAGGTCAAATTGTGCTTCTAACCTTAACAGTTCTCTCTCTGTCTCCCAAAAGCAAAAGACTTGAAATGTAGGTCAAGGGTCATCTTCTTGTCACTGTCGCTGCGCTCAGACCGAGCAAGCTACGGTCAAGCGGGCATCTCGTTGAACTGGCACGGCTATGGTGATGTCATTTTTAGTGGTGATTTCAGAATGCTATTTTGGTGGTTTTCACTGTTGAAATATATTGCAAATGCACAAAAGTCAACTAGCAAGTCAGTGTCCATCAGCCAATTAGATATTTTCAGACACCAAACTATGACCATCTGACTCCAAACACACTTTTTCCAACTCGTTTAGAAGCCAACTATCACATATTTCAGAGCAGGCCAAAATTCACAGCGCTTCCGTTTAAACCATAATAAAACAAATAATACGTAGTTATGTTCTAGCTGCGGGTCCAGTTTTCACTTATGTTTAGCCCTATGTGAGGCGACCTCGAATCCAAGTTTCGGCTCGATAGGTCATTCGGTGCCCGAGCAAAACCTTAATTGGTGCTGAAATTCCACTTTTTTCCATGCCTTGCTACGGGGTCCTTGAATGAGCTATCGGACAGAAATGTCGGGGTCCGTCTCTATGGGCCGAGCCGGTTTCAATGCACCTAGTCTTGCAACTGTGGACTTTCTAAATGTCCCTTTTGTAATGCTAAAATGAATTGAAGTCAATGCAAATGCGCCGAGGCTTTTATCGGTCCGAGAACCTTCTAGAGCCACATAATCACCGTGTTTAATCGACCTGAGCTCTAGAACAGGTTTGTAAAGTTTCAGAACTCTAGGTCTGACGGTTCTTTAAAAGTTCAAACAAAAGTAACTATTGCAGGCAATGTCTGCCTTAAGCCCCTCAGTGTGTCACTCCATCCTTTCTGTGTGGGTGTGTAAATTTTTTCTTGAAATCTGATGGGTATGAATGACTGTTTACAGTTCATGAGGGTTGCTATTCACATATATTAAGTTTTGGAAAGATTTGATTTTTTTACCCTTCGAAACAACCCTTTTGCACCAATTATGGCTTCCGGTTGGCACAGGAAGCTGAAAGTAAGCACATATCCTCATTGGAGTGGGCTTTTACAGAATCCTGAGTTTAAGTCTAACGTTAAGAACTCACTGATTTACATAGGGTTGAATGCACTATTTCTCTCAAACTGCAGGTTGGGTATGGAAACTTTTAGGGTGATTTAAAATCGAATCTTTAGAATCGACACAGGTATGAACCTCATAGTGGCCTGATGGATTGTCATCGAAGACAGGTTCATAAGGCTTATTAACCCACAATAGGCTTCAGGTTGAATTTAGGGGAGCAGGAAATGTATTCCTATGGGGAGACATGTCAATGTAAACTGTTTGATGTAAACACCTTCTTTTAACTATTAAGGTTAATGCCACACGGTCAATGTTAGGCTTGCACAGATCGGGAGGACCTTAGGAACGTTCCTGAGGTCAAATTGTGCTTCTAATTAACGGTTCTCTCTCTGTCTCCCAAAAGCAAAAAATATGAAATTGAGGTCAAGGGTCATTTGGGTCCTTCTTCTTGTCCCTGTCGCTGCACTCAGACGAGCTAGCTACGGTCAAGCGGGCATCTCGTTGAACTCGGCACGGCCTGGAGATAATGGCAATGCCATTTCAGGCTTTGTGTGTCTTTAAGCACCGTACTTTTTCACTCCATCCTTTTATCCCCTTTTCTTCGTGGTATCCATCGCTAGTAATACTATCTTGTCTCATCGCTACAACTCCGTATGGGCTCAGGAGAGACGAAGGTCGAAAGCCACGCGTCCTCGAAGCACAGAACTACAGCCGCACTGCTTCTTAACACAGCGCGCCTCCAACCCGGAAGCCAGCCGCACCAATGTGTCGGAGGAAACACCGTGCACATGGCCCCCTTGGCTAGCGCGCACTGCCCCCGGCCCGCCACAGGAGTCGCTGGAGCGCGATGAGACAAGGATATCCCTACCGGCCAAACCCTCCCTAACCCGGACGACGCTAGGCCAACGGACCTCCCGGTCGCGGCCGGCTGCGGCAGAGCCTGGGCGCGAACCCAGAGACTCTGGTGGCGCAGCTAGCACTGCGATGCAGTGGCAGAGCTTCGAGACCCATTTTGTCAATGTACGATTTCTCTTAAATTACGATAGATAAATGGCTGGTTCTTTTTTTCCTGACACCGTATGCTTATGTACTTTGACGTGAAGCGGTCAAATTAGCACCCTACTTTACGTTTTTGACCTTTAATCCCAGAAAAATGGCCATAACTCAAAAAGCGTTGAGGCCTTGACGCCATCTTGTTCGGGGCTAACTGTCCATTACGTCTTCGAAATATTTTCCGTTTAGGAGAAAAGGCCACATACATTTGCAATGTGCTTGTGCATTTGCAATATTATTTATTTTCCCTCTGGTGGGAATTTCCTAGACTGCGGAAAAATGACCAAAATGTGTTATTTTTATAAAACGGAAACGGAAACCGAACGTCCGAGAGATTTAGTTTGATGACTTCCTGAAAGATCTCTCCCCCGCGCACGGCCCGATGCCGTCCACGAATTTTAGAAACGTTGCAGYACGTCTAGTAAGGGACCTTACATTTGCAATGTGGCGTTTCTCACTAACCATATGGCGAGTGCTAAAATGTTCCCTTAAGGTATGGAAAGGCCTTGGAAAGGCCATAAGTGTAAGCCAACATAATTCATTATTTTACATTAACATGTAATACATGCATTATGAAGAAAATGGTGTAATTTAGGCTCCACGAAATATGAAATGGGTTATGAAGAAAATCGTGTATGGTTGCCTACATGACAAAAAGGCGTTCTGATTACAAGTGCACCAGTATCCAAAGTATTAAGCGAAATCAAGCACAGAAAACAGCATTGGCATTAATAAAACAATATTTCCCACAAATTAAGTCGCAGGTAAATGTGCGTCTTTTCTCAAAAATTCTGTTCAGCAAGTCTAAAACAGTACATATAGGCATACAACGACACATTTTAAAACATGGTTAAACAAAGACAACATTTCTGTATATTCATGACGTTGAATTAGCCATTAAGAAGAACAAAAATGAAATATAAATTATCGCGTCTATATGGTTGTTGAAAAAAGGCTTGTGTCGCCTACTGGTTAAATTCGTGTCTTTTCGCACGAATTAAGTAGCACAGAAATTCGTGTATTTTCAAACGAATTTAACCAGCCCAAACCAGCCCAAAAATGCACAAAAACGCACGAAATCTGCTGAAATACATTTTGTACATATATGCGCGAATTGAATGTGAGACTGTGTTGCCAAACCGAATCAACTCTTAGAATATTAGGCCTGGGCTGAAAATTGACTTTTTTCACATTACTCTTTTTGTGGGTGCAGGATAGATAACGAATTGTCAACTCGATTGATCTTTGATCGCTTTTGTTAGAATTTTTACATTGCAAAATGAAAAAAAAATGTCATGCCAGGAGACGTACCGGATCCGGCCAAATAGGTTCAGGAACAAAACCGTCCAAAATGGAGAAGTTCCGGATCATGTTCTGGCAGGATCCGACTCAAATTAAGCACTAACTCTTTTGACTCATCACATATGCTGCAGCTATTGTTTATTATCTATCCTGCTGCCTAGTCACTTTATTCCGACCTATATGAACACTCAGTATCTACCTCAATTACCTCATACCCCAGCACATCGACTTGGTACTAGTTCCCTGTGTATATAGCTAAGTTATCATTACTCATTGTGTATTTATTCCTGGTGTTATTATTTTTCTATTTAAAATTAAATAAAATTCTCTCTCTGGATTGTTGGAAAGGGCCAGTACCATTTCACTGTTAGTCTACAACTGTTGTTTACGAAGCATGTAACAAATAATATGTGATTGGATTTGGATTAGTCATGACTCCATTATATGTTCACCAAAATTACGATCTGCCTCTCTGAATTGCCTAGTGAAAGCCTAACACTGTAAGATTGTATTTTATAATTTAGCTACTGTAGTCATGTTGGCAATAGAACAAGCTACCAAATTATGGCCACCTGACCCAGATTGTGATTTATAATGGACCGTTTTTGGGATTGTGTAAATAACAACAGTAATTGTGTTAAGACAGGGATGCAGGCTTGTGTTCCAAAGAAAACAACTACAAGTGTGCTTGCTCTAGCTCCTCAATGGCACAGCTAGGAGAGCTAAAAAAAATAAAATAAAAGCACCTTATAGCTGTAGACTCTTCTTTGAGTCATAAAAGTGCATTGAAATTACTTAGGAACTGTGCACACTTTGGAGGGGTGTGTGGATCCTTGGAAACACCAGTTAGACCTCTCACTTAAATCCTTCTTATTTTTTTTGTCTGATGTTGCACCTATCCCAAATTTTCAAAAAATATTTTTTATCATATTAGTGAATGTATCTAGAGTATTTTCAGATTTCTTTATCAACAAATGTGGCGAAAAGTACAGTAAATATAAAATGCACATAAAATCAAAAACAGTGTAGTGTTTGGATTCAGTATTGTGTCAGGTGAACTGTTGTGTCCTCACTTTTAGTCTAATAATTTCACCATAATCTATGTGTGTTCTCTTTTAATTTCTACCATGATTGTGCATATGTTTCCATATTTCTTCTGTAAGAAACATTTCGATTTAGCCCTATCCATATAGGCCAATTCCCAAGAGTCTAAGAGGTTCAGGTTTGGGATAGGGTACAAAAAACAAAAACAAAAAGTGTCCAGTATTGGGATTGAATAAGCGACCCTCGGAGCCGGAGCTCGCGGTTTGGGATATCGTTAAAAAAAATTAACTCCATGGTTAAGTTTATGTATTTATTCGGAATGATTAAACTTCTTATGGCTTGGGGGCGCTATTTTCACGTCCGGATGAAAAGTGTGCCCAAAGTAAACTGCCTGCTACTCAGGCCCAGAAGCTTGGATGTGCATATAATTGGTAGATTTGGATAGAGAACAGTCTAAAGTTTCTAAAACTGTTTGAATAAAGTCTGTGAGTATAACAGAACTGATTTGGCAGGCGAAACCCCGAGCACAATCCATCCAGGGAATTTTCTGTTTTCCATTGGTTTTCTATGGCAAGGCTGTTTTAATAGAAATATCCTTGCAGTTCCAATAGCTTCCACTAGATGTCAACAGTCTTTAGAAATTGGTTGATGTTTTTCTTTAGAGAAATGAAGAAGTAGCCCTGTTATTTTCCTGTGTCACTCCAGGTGCACTCTAATGATTTGGTGCGCGCGACCTAGAACATGCTTTCTTTGTTTTCTTCCGGTATTGAACGCTGTTTATCCCGTCTTAAATTGTATTGATTATTTACGTAAAAAAATACCTAAAGTTGTATTACGAAAGTTGTTTGAAATGTTTGGACAAAGATTACAGATAATTTATGAGAGATTTTGTAGTCATGTAGCGTGAGTTGGAACCAGTGTTTTTCTGGATCAAACGCGCCAAATAAATGGACATTTTGGATATATAACAACGGAATTAATTGAACAAAAGGACCATTTGTGATGTTTATGGGACATATTAGAGTGCCAACAGAAGAAGCTCGTCAAACCGTGCTATTATCTGAGGACAGCACCCCATCAAATAAAGACAGACAATCATAATTCAACCCGCCAGCCGCGACACAAAACTCAGAAATAAAGATATAATTCATGCCTTACGCATTTTGAAATCTGACACTGTGGCTGGATTCACAAGTGTAGCTTTAATTTGGTGTATTGCATGTATGATTTCATGAAAGTTAAATTTTTATAGTAATTTAATTTGAATTTGGCGCTCTGCCATTTCACCGGATGTTGTCAAATCGATCCCGCTAAAGGGATTTGATCCATAAGAAGTTTTAAGAGTTAAAGACATGCTCCGGTACTTTGGCGACTAAGAACTTATTTTTTAAACCTCCCACTTTGGGCTGGATGTGTCAATGTGTAGTTCATACATATATAATCCATGAGCAGAATTACTGTTTTTCCTCAATTAGCCACGAAATTCGAAAGCGACAGTTTTCTTGAAGCTGTGCCGTGCCGTGTCATTTTCCCTACATTCACCCCACGTGAGTAGCCCCTTAGCAATTTGATTTCTAGCCAATGAGCTTCAGCCCCTCACATTTGAGTGAGAGCTAGCAAGAGCCCTGCCCAGTATTATCCAATAAGGTTGCAGGGTTGGTCCAATGGCTCAGTGGACACAGCAGAGAGAGAGAGAGCAATGACGTGGTGCACAGATTTGCATATGTGGTGTAGTACGCAATTTTCGATGACTGCTTTTGGCTCGTGAGTGCTACTTCCTGAACTACTTGCTAAAAAGTATACAAAAGTACCGGATAATCTCTTTTCATTGGCTGGAAACCGAATTGCTAGGGGCCTAGCACACGAGGGGGAAAATGTGGGGGCAATGCTTCCATTACACAGTCACTTTCAAATTACAGATTTCATTTTAATTGAGGTAAGACAATAATTCTGCTCATTGATTATGCATGAACTACAAATTGATACATCCAGCCCAAAGCGAGGGTTTAAAAACTACTTACTAGTCGCCAAAGTTCCCAGAGTATGTCTTCAAGAGCAATAACATATACAGTGTATTCATATACAAAGTATTTAGACCCCTTCATTATTTAAAAATGTTGTTACGTTACAGCCTTATTCTAAAATTGATTAATTAAAAAAACTAATCAATCTACATACAATACCCCATGATGACAAAGCAAAAATTGTTTTTTAGAAATGTTTGCATTTCTAAAAACAGAAATACCTTATTTACATACTGTAAGTATTCAGACCCTTTGCTATGAGACTCAGACTTGAGCTCAGGTGCATTCTGTTTCCATTGATCATCCTTGAGATGTTTCTACAACTTTATTGGAGTCCACCTGTGGTAAATTCAATTGATTGGACATGATTTGGAAAGGCACACCTGTCTATATACGGTCCCACAGTTGAGAGCATGTCAGAGCAAAAACCAATCCATGAGGTTGAAGGAATTGTCCGTAGAGCTCCGAGACAGGATTGTGTTGAGGCACAGATCTGGGGAAGGGTTTGAAGGTCTCCAAGAACACAGTGTCCTCTATCATTCTTAAATGGAAGAAGTTTGGAACCACCAAGATTCTTCCTAGAGCTGGTTGCCTGGCCCAAACTGACCAATCGGCAGAAAAGGGCCTTGGTCAGGGAGGTAACCAAGAACCCGATGTTGACTCTGACAGAGCTTCAGAGGTCCTCTGTGGAGATGGGATAAACTTCCAGAAGCACAACCATCTCTGCAACACTCCACCAATCAAAAACCAGACACCACTCATCCCCTGTCCAATACCATCCCTACGGTGAAGCATGGTGGTGGAAGCATTATGCTGTGGGGATGTTTTTCAGCGACAGGGACTGGGAGACTAGTCAGGATCTAGGGAAAGATGACGCAGCAAAGCACAGAGAGATCCTTGATGACAACCTGCTCCAGAGCGCTTCCAGTCTGATGCGTGTAGAATATCCACATCTCAGTAAATCATTTGCGAGCTGATGTTTGATGGCCCGAATGTATGGCGAATATCGAAACTCAAGCCAATTTTACCACGTTTTTTTCAACAAGATTTTCGCTTCGGACGTTTTTATCTGCTCTACCATGCACCTGTCGGGTAAGGTTGAATGCCTCCTCTCCTCCTTAGCCTCCCGAAAAAAGCTTCTCCCAAGCGGGTGTGACACCTACTCCCATTGCCTGCTGCACTGCTGATCCCACCTGGCAATCTGTTCCCTGGCCTGTCTCCCCCTGTCTGGTACAAGTACCCCCGCCACATTCCCCCCTCTCTCCCAAGCTTTTGCTCGTCTCCAGCACACACGCACATACACACACACACCGCAGACTTTAGACTGACTTGTGACTGCTTCACGTGATGTATTGTTGTCGCTATCTTATTGCTCTTTGTGCTCTTGTCTGTGTCCAATAATGTTTGTACCATATTTTGTGTAGCTACCATGTTGCTCTGCTGCCATGTTGTGTTGCTACCGTGTTGTTGTCATGTATTGCTACCATGCTGTGTTGTCATGTACTGGTGCCATGATGTGTTGTTGTCTTCGGTCTTTCTTTATGTAGTGTTGTGGTGTCTCTCTTGTCGTGATGTGTGTTTTGTCCTATATTTTTCATTTTTAATCCCAGCCCCCAGGAGGCCTTTTGCCTTTTGGTAGGCCGTCATTGTAAATAAGAATTTGTTCTTAACTGACTTACCTAGTTAAATAAAGGTTAAATAAAAATAAAAAGACCTTAGACTGGGGCGAAGGTTCACCGTCCAACAGGACAACAACCCTAAGCACACAGCCAAGACAATGCAGGAGTGGCTTTGGGACAAGTCTCTGAATGTCCTTGAGTGGCGCAGCCAGAGCCCAGGCTCGAACCCGATCGAACATCTCTGGAGAGACCTGAAAATAGTTGTGCAGCGACGCTCCTCATCCAACCTGACAGAGCTTGAGAGGATCTGCAGAGAAGAATGGGAAAATCTCCCAAACTCCCAAAGGTTCTTCAACAAATTACTGAGTAAATGGTATGAATACTTATGTAAATGTTATATTTCGTTTATTTTTTGCAAAAATGTCTACAAACCTGTTTTTGCTTTGTCGTTATGGGGTATTGTGTATAGATTGATGGGGGGGGGAAACAATGTAATAAATGTTAGAAATAAGGCTGTAACGTAACAAAATGTGGAAAATTCACTGTATGACTCATTAATTGTGGTGTGGTAGGGTAGCCTAGTGGTTAGAGTGTTGGACTAGTAACTGGAAGGTTGCCAGATCGATTACCCGAGGTAGGTAAAAATCTGTCGTTCTACCCCTGAACAAGGCAGTTAACCCCACTGTTCCTAGGCCGTCATTGAAAATAATAAGAATTTCTTCTTAACTGACTTGCCTAGTTAAATAAAGGTTAAAAAAAATTATCACCACACATAGCAGCTGAAATTAAACTATTACAATTTTTCTGTCAATAGATTGACATCTAAATTAAATATGCTTCATCCTGTGCACCCACGGGGAGAAAATTAACAAAAGAGAAACCACATTTATTACAATTATATACTAAAACAAGGTATATTGGTTATTTGGCAAACTGCAATTAAGTTGTGGAATAAACAACAAAAACATAGCCTCATTTTACAATAAAGGACTTCAAACAGCGGTCAAAACGGCTAGCCGATAGAACCAGCCAAAAGGAGCCTGGTCCAGAGCAGAGCCGGCGGGTGAGTTTATTATAGCAGCAGCCAGAATCAAATGATCAGAAGCTCCTTTTCTTCTCGAACACTTTGCAATCAGGAGAAGGGGGTCCATTTCTGGTCTTTGTGTAACGATACAGCCAGACGTTGTGGTCTAATCTAGTAACGTCAGTCTTAGCCTCATTATTAGTATACAAAGCAGGCTGCTTTCCTGTGCTTTCTATACCCTTTGTGCCATTGGTTTATGTTTTGGTGAGATACAGGGGTAAAAGCCCAAGTCTCCTGCAGGGGTTGAGTATTAACTTATGAAACAGTCCCTCTGGGAGCTTTGGGGTTCAAAAGAGGAGGTTGTCAACTTTCCTCAGGCTCTTTTTTGTGTTTCTAATTCACATTGATATTGCGTAAACAAATACATACTCCATAGTGACTGCCTATTGACACTGTAAGTAACCCATGACATATTTCATACCATATTCAGGATTACTATGAGTAAATGTTCACAGTCATTAATGATTTTATCTCTTTTCATCATAATCTACTTGGATAATGATGATTTAAATTGGCGTACATCTGTATTAGGCCACTCGCATAAAAAAAATATGTTGAGGAATGCTTTCTTGTCACTACAGCTGTATGTAAAACATTTTGACGTAATAAATCTGGTTAATTCAAAAAGGAAGTAATGGCAACAGTAAGAGGCCTACTCAAAAACACCCAATTAAGATCTATTGGCAATAGCAAACCAATCACAAATGTACAAATATGTGCCGCCAGCTTCACTTCAGATTACTGCAAGGATAAGCAAACAAAAATGACTAGGGTAGGAGAGCAGACATCCCAAGGGCTGCAGACCTCAAGACAGCAGTCCAGGGAAAGAGAAGAGAACAGAGGGAGGAGGAAGGCATAACCTCTCCCAGACAGGCCAATTTGGCCAAAGGATTAACCAAACAGCGGCAACTGATAAAGATCAGGAAACCAGAACCATATGCTCAAAGGGAGGTGCACTGAGGTGCTTATTTGTTTTTGCTAAATTGATGGGGTCTAATTGATAATACCATTACATCATGGGAGGGGCACAGGGGAGGGCAGGAGGGAACACAGAGGAATGTTGCCAATCAATCCGCTTGGAATACCACAGATGCTGGGCCCAGTCCACCCTCAGAAAAAGATTTGTCCTGCTAACCAAGAGCAGACCTGCCAGCCTAATATGTTCATGACACTCCATCCCATTCCCTTTCTCCTCTAAGTAGGGTGTGATCCAGCCTCAATTGCAATCTGACACTTCAGACTAACTGATATCTTCTATATCACTACAAACATTTTACTGAGTCATAAACCTTCATCTAAAATGTTTCATTTACTGTATATGCTAGGATTTCAAATCATTGTAAATATTGGTTGATGATTGGTTGATGATTATTACACCTAGGTTATTCATCAAATATGATATTTCTGTGCACAATTTCTCCTAATTTGGTCAGTTTAGTAGTGCTCAGACCAAGTTCAGTTCTATAGTGTATGGATTGGATGCTGCTCCTGTAGCAGGACGCTGTAAGGCACCCATAACTGAGTAAAAGAGAGAATGGTGGCCAGTTCGCTGAAGCCGTGATTTAGATGACAGCTAGGGCTTTAGAAAAGGCAAACAAGTTCATTACACTTCGACATACTTCCCTATCACTCCCTGAGGACCTGTCAATGAAGACAGTGAAGAAATGAGCAGGCCCTGTCCTCTTCTCCAAAACCTATTAGTGGAGGCCCAGGGGTAAGAATGCCATTTACAATCCTCACACCCTTGACCTCCTCTCAAAAGGGTCAGCTTTTTCTTTCAACTTCATTTAAACATTTGTATTCATTTGTGTTCCCCAAAGCGCAACTTTGATGCTTCTTCTCTGACAGCAGATGAGGAATGGAAAATGGTGTGTGTGTATGTGCGTGTGTTGGTTGGTTGGGGGGGTTGGTTGGATGCTTGGTTGGATGGATGGCGAATGATTACAAATGTCCCCGTTCTAGCATAATTGGATCAAGCTGACTCACGGATTATTGAACAAGATGTTGCTTGTCTCAATGCAGATAGATTAACAATTAAATTTGTTTGGTAATTCGGCAGAATATACCTCGAAACAGAAAATAAGGCGCATTAACATGAATAAATTAACATTCTTCCCACAGGGAATATCATTAGCAGTGAATTTCATRTCATTGCCTCCCCCTAAGACTTGGCAACACATTTCATATTTCAAAGAGGAGAAAAATATCTAATACTCTTTTACAATGTCTTCTCTGTCAAAGTTTGTGTATTTGCATAGAGGTAATCAATTTCACAGTGCGTGCTCTGGATAACATAACCTCTTAATTGCAAGCTAAACATCCTAATGAAATGTAGTGGGGTCACTAATATAAAATGTCAAATGTGAGCTACTTGCATTCATATAAGAATATAATTGATATGTTATTCTTGATTTATGCATGAAGGATCAACTTAGCACTGAATGAGTGACCCTGAAAATGATTATCTTCGTCTGCCTGTCTGACAGTCTCTAACCCCCAAAAAACTGGGGTGCCTGCCAAGTTGATAAAACCAGTCGTCTTGACAGAGAAAATGAGCCAGCTCAGATAAATACCATACCAAGACATGTTTGATTTGTGTGTGAAGAACCAGAGTAATAGAAGTCAGCTCTCTCGCGGAGGCTAACCTGCACATAAAGAGCATGTTCTCATAAAAATCAACTGGCAAGCCATTAAACTAGTGCAGAGCCTCCCAAAATAACTTTCCATTGCACTGTATCACCCACTGGCCAAAGATAAAGCCTCTGTCTCTGCGCAGCCTTGCCTGCAGTTAGCGTATTACTTTGACACAGGAAAATCATTTGTCAAAACCTTATTTTAAAGCACCATGAATGTCATCCTGTGCTGCCGCTCTTAATTGAAATGTAGTTGGCGAATGGAGGCAATAATGGGCACACATGGCTGGTGTCGGCAGAATGGTTTATGGTGATGGTGACCGCACCTGTTCTATATTAGCATCCTCCCTACTGTATACTTTACATTCCACAAGTCCCTTTTACTTTGATTTATCCAAAGAGAGGTTAGCAGGAGATAAAACTTATGTTTTATGTTTAATCATATTGCTGATTTTCCGATAGCTCGCACGAAATAAATAAACATCTATATTTGACAAATTATATTTGCTCAAGGTCATTTCTAAGACAACTGTGAGCATTGCAATAATATCCTGATAATGATTTACGGGCAGCCTCTCGAGGTTTGTCATCTGCAAATGATTCAAACTCAGGAATAAGCCATTTCATGTGACTAAGATCTTCAGAGGTACATTTAATCCATGGAGGCTGGGTTGGAAGTCCAACAGCTGCGCCACAGGTAATAATTGACTTGGTCTGTGCTCATCTTTAGTGAAGTTATCTGTCATTCCGATGGCTCAATTAAATCTCTGTTAATCACCAACCTTAAATATCGCAATGGAAAATCCTCAACCTGTGTAGCCTATACTATCCAAATACAACATGGAACATGGTTTCTCTTGATGTTCTGATCTGACATGAGCTTTTCCGAATGAACAGCAAATTAAGTGCATTCTAGATTACGCAGAATGAAACAATTCTCACCTTCATCTGTGCACACAAACACACCCATGCATACTCCCTCTCTGTCTCTCTCTGTCTCTCTGTCTCTCTCTGTCTCTGTCTCTCTCTCTCTCTCTCTGTCTCTGTCTCTGTCTCTGTCTCTCTCTCTCTCTCTCTCTCTCTCTCTTCAGACACAGAAAGTTAATATGAGAAAGGGGTTGGTCGCCCATCCCCCCTCCGTCAACCTTGCCACAACCCCAAACTCCTGAACTCACTTGTACATTTTAGGCCCCGATAATAAACCAACATCTGCAGAACGTACAAGTGCTTTACCAGAGTTAATTGAGTAAATTGAAGCAAGCTGCAGCGCAGTGGTGATCTATGATCCCCGGTTGAGAGCCCAGAAGGGAGACAACAGATTTACTGCAAGGACAGTGGGCGGCCTTTTGTTCAGGCCCTGGTTCATGGGAAGTTTGAGGTCAGTCGGGATTAAAATATCTCCAGGAACAAATGAAGTAATTTGAGAGTAATATAAGGAGCCCTGTGCCAGTTTCTACCACGGATTCCAGGTGTGATTTATTTTATTTTGAGCCCCATGTCCCTTTTTGATCTTTCCCCCCTCATCCTATTATTTAGGATTTATAGATAAGAGGAAGATTGGCCCTTATTAACTGGCCCTTTAGTTCTGGTTGACATAACCGAAAGAGAGGGAGTCGTGCATTATCAACACAAACAAGTGCCAAGAAGGGAAAAGTCAGGCAGCCTCCACTTCGGGGGACGGCGCTACTAGTGCCTCTAACTTTCGCTTTAAGAGTCTCAGTGAGATTGCAGTTCTTAGTTGTTCTAAACTACGTACAGGGTCATAACTAGGCACATTGGGGACTGGGGTTGGGGGAGGACTGAGCCACCTGGCCACGGTGGAGGTGATCCTATCGTGTGGTGATTGCGTTAAATTGAGAGCTCAGAGGAACCACTCAAGAGTCCTGGTAAAATGTGAGTGTGGAGATTTGATTGACAATGACAGGGCAAAAAATACCTGTGTGTGTTGAAAGAACCGGTGTGAACAGATACTCCTCAAAAGGCGACTGCTTATTTTCTCTCCTTAGCCCACAGTTGGTTATTTACATTTAGGACATTAATTAACCCTTGCCTGTTTTTAAAGACATATCAGGAGTTCAGTGTGTCTAAATTATGTTGGAACTCAGACACTCTTTGTCAAATGTTTGCCTGCTGACAGTACTTAGCACCTCTGAACAGAGTGTCGGCAGTCAATCTTGTTTATGTTCACACAGCAAAGTCCTTGAAGTCAACCACTCAGCCTTGTTAAAATACTCCAAACCAGAAGGTGGCAGTAGCGTTGTTTGGCAATGTGTTGCTTTATGGTCTAGTCAATGTTAGCTATCTAGCTAGCTGAGCTAATGTTGCTATTGTTGTAGAAAGCTCTTGTTTGTACTAGCCAGATGGCCACAGCGATATAACTAGCTAGCAAGATGACAAAGAAACTATTTAATTAATTCTCCATAATCACATACAGCCCATAGATACATTTTAGTTAGCTGGGTCATTCCTACTTTGCAGTGCCTTTTGGACCTCATAACCTTTGGGGGAAAAGTATATCTTTAAAAATAATATTGGTCAAGCGAGGGCATTTAAAAAAAAATTGGTGCATTTTCCAACCTGTTAGGTGCATAATCCTAACAGGGTGGAACCTAACAGGTTAGAATTTTGGAGCCTAAATTAGCCATAGCTCTGTAAGAGAGCAAGATTGAGCTAGCATAATAGTGAACACTTTAAACTTCCCTTTAAAATATTTAAACTTCCCTTTCAAACATATTTACATTTTCTCTATAATGTAGCCTAACAAGGTGGAGATTTATGAGTCGGATATACAGACTAACAACATGAATCATGGAAAAATAGATTAAACTGAGTGTTTATATTTATTTAGCTTTGCACCATTGTTTTCCCACCAAAGAAAATATGACACTTCCTGAATGTGGTGTCATTGGGTGCGTTAGTAAATTCACTCTGGAGTGCCAGAGTGCGCTCATAGTGTGCTCTGGGCGTTCGTAAATTCAGAGCGATGTCAGATTTTCCTTTCATATATTAAAAGCGCTTCGCTCTCGGGACATTCAGAGCGCACATTGGACGCTCAGGCCGAGGAGTAAGGTTGATCCGAGCTTTCTGACCACACAATGGTCAGAACTGGCTAGCTTGCTAGCTACTTCCAGACACAAATGAAAGAACACCTCACTCTGACCATTTTACTCATCCTAGCAGAGCTGGTTAGGCTGTTTTCATGTTATCCAACGTGTTGGTGAATGTAACTGTGCTGCTGGCAACTTTTTAAATACGCTTTTTTTGCCAACGTTTACAAAGACCTGCCATCAGTTATTCTGCGCTCTGGCACACTTAGATGAGAGTGCTCTGAAATCGGAGTAGATAGCCAGAGCTAATTTACGAATTCGCCCATTTTAGGAAGGAGTTGTTTTCTTAAATGGAGAATTACAACAAACTAACAGGGTGGAAAATTAATTATTAACAATTTAAAAACATTGATGAGAGAGAATTTAACTTGGACAATTTTTTTTATTTAACTAGGCAAGTCAGTTAAAAACGAATTCTTATTTACAATGACGGCCTACCCCAGCCGCTCTATGGTACTCCCAATCACAGCCGGATGTGATGCAGCCTGGATTCAAACCAGGGACTGCAGTGCCACCTCTTGCACTGAGATGCAGTGCCTTAGACCGCTGAGCCAGTCGGGAGCCCACTAAAAAGTAATAAAGAAAGATTTTAAATATTGTATTATTTTGTGGCTTATATTTCTTGATGAATAACATCCGGGGACATGGCAAAAATGCATACATCCACTGACAAAAAGTTAAGGTAAAGGATACCAGACCTTGTATTTAAAGCCTTTTAGAATCCACATTTTACACTAAATAAGAAGAGATATTTCCTGGGGACAGAAAAATCACTGCACAGTAGGAATGTCCCAGCTGGCTAACGTTAGCTAAATGGTTAGCGTGATTCGCTAGCTAGCTGTTCTGCTAGCTAGGTAAAGTAAAAACAGTGCATTGACTCTCGGCAGCTAGCTACAGCTGATTCATGGAAACGAATCCATTGTGATTTAATTATAATTCTAGTAGCCAAATAACTAGCTAGGGAAAGCATTTAGTGTTGTGTGCATTGTGCTGCACTTACCACCCCATCCATGTGTGTGACTGCTTTGCTCAGTTAGCAAGCAAATGTTAGCTAACTAATAAGCTAGTGCACATTATCAAACCTTACCAAAAAAGCCTGCAAGCACAAAATTCCTTAGCTAGACGTAAAAGATGTAAAGACTTGCTTTAGAAAAAAAAGTTGTAGACTTATGCAGCTTTATTTTTTTAGTTAGAACAATTTTGATGAAAAGGTGGTTTATTTTTTCCTTTTTCTTGTCACTCCTGTCGGCTCCTCCACGTGGAAGTTTGTGCTTTCTGATTAGCTCAAAGTCAAGTTGTCGGCCACTGCAGAGCATTGCGATTCTACAAGTAGAAACGGCAGGTTCGTCGGTACCAGGTCGGTACGCAGTAGGTATGTCTGTTCTGGCAAGAGAAGGAACGGCCTTCTACTGTGATAAGTACCTATCGGCAGTCTATCGGCTGTCAAATTCTCGGTGTGTTTCATGCTTTACACACCTTCTATGCATTTTGTTTCTACTTAAAGGGAAAATCTGCAGTTCAAACTATAACAAAGCGGATTACCCCTCAACTGTTTTGGTAATCGACTGAGGGATTGAGCTGGAGAAATGAAACCACTCTCGAATTCATAGAAAGTGTTATGAATGCAAGGACTGACCATCCATGGTATCAAAAGTATAGTTTTGAAGCTGTACAGTGTTTGTTTACAATCACATTGTTTACAAACAATTTACAAACAAGCTTATATTTTAGTTTCTGATGGGCTACGCCAGTTGAACTAAGCTCACGAGGCATTTAAGTTATATTATTCAAGAATTAATGGGTATATACAGTACATCATTCATTCATTTAAAAGTACAAACAATGGATGTAGCTATGTCAGTTTGCCCCTTTAATACATTGGTTAAAATGTCAAAATGTATTTTTTTGTGTCTCTCCAAACATACAAATCATCTCAATGTTTCCTCTTTTCTTGTCTAATGTCATAAAGTAGCCTCCTTGACATATGTCTATGCAGTGTGCATTGGCATCTGCACCAAATGAAGACTACTCATTAAGTGGTGATATAGCAATGCTTGATTCATCCAAAATGAATGCAGCTCCTCTCCTCTCCAAGGGTTAATGGAACACACACAGATAACAGAGAAAAGGAAAGACAAAAGCTTCATCCAGTACAGAATAATCAAATTACAATTATGATTGAATTACATTAATTACTTTCCCTCTTCCCCCTACACAAACACACACACGCACACACACACACACTCACACACAAAACCCCATCTGTCTAATAAGGGCAGACGCAAGCCCAAATTGAAGCGTATGCTATCATCATTGAAGATGATTAAACATTTACGTCAAATTTGGCTCTATTCCCAGCTCGACTTTACTTCCAGATCTTTTGCATGTTTCTCGTCATTTAATGTGAAGGCACAAAAGGATCATTATCTTGCATCAAATGAGAGCCAGTGTAGGCTGCGCCAATAAACTACTCCATGAGTGGCTGCTAAAGATAATTAACCATGTTGTGCCAACCAACTTACCTCTGACTCTATACGCAGGGCCACACAAATGGAGAGAGAGAGAGAGAAAGAGAGAAAGGAGAGAGAGCGGAAGAGGGAGAGGGAAAAGAGAAAGGCAGGGGGGGGGTGGAGAGGAGGAAGAAATAGTGGGCCAAACTCGTTTTCCGCTTGATGGGTTAGCTGCAGAGAATGCGCCTCCACTAGGTGAATGATTAAGGGGGGAGAAACCTTTGCTACTCTGCCATTATGTACTTCAAAGGCAGGTTAAATGAAAAGCAAATGTGTTGCCCTGCTGCTCAAATACCTAAAATGTTTTAGCAGGTGCAAGCAATAAAGAGGTGGGCAGTGACAGCAGTGCAGTGGCTGCACCTTGCTTGGGAAAGCCTCCAGGACCCTCTAGAGAGATAGCGAATGAACCAGGGAAGGGAAATACTGACTGGTGTCCTGTGACTTCCACGTTTCTGTTCAATGTTCTCACCACTCTGACTGACCTTTGGATTGACTCTGTTGAAAAGGCAGTTAACTTCTTATGGCTGGGGGGCAGTATTGAGTAGCTTGGATGAATAAGGTGCCCAGAGTAAACTGCCTGTTACTCAGGCCCAGAAGCTAAGATATGCATATTATTAGTAGATTTGGATAGGAAACACTCTAACGTTTCTAAAACTGTTTGAATGATGTCTGTGATTATAACAGAACTCATATGACAGGCAAGAATCTGAGAAAAAATCCAACCAGGAAGTGGGAAATCTGAGGTTTGTAGATTTTCAAGTAATTGCCTATCCAAGATACAGTGTAAATTTGGTCCGATTGCACTTCCTAAGGCTTCCACTAGATGCCAACAGTCTTTAGAACCTTGTTTCAGGCTTCTACTGTGAAGGGGGAGCGAATAAGAGCTGTTTGACTAAAGGGGTCTGGCAGAATACCATGAGCTAAGTCACGCGCGTGGCCGTGAGAGCGAGCTGCGTTCCGTTTCATTTCTAAAGACAAAGGAATTGTCCGGTTGGAATATTATTTATGATAAAAACATCCTAAAGATTGATTCTATACATCATTTGACATGTTTCTACGAACTGTAATGGAACTGTTTTGACTTTTCGCCTGGACTAAGTGCCTGCGCCTTGTGAATTTGGATTTGTGAACTAAACGTGCGAACAAAAAGGAGGTATTTGGACATAAATGATGGACTTTATCGAACAAAACAAACATTTATTGTGGTACTGGGATTCCTGGGAGTGCATTCTGATGAAGATCATCAAAGGTAAGTGAATATTTATAATGCTATTTCTGACTCTGTTGGCTCCACAACATGGCAGGTATCTGTATGGCTTGTTTTGGTGGCTGAGCGCTGTACTCAGATTATTCTATGGTGTGCTTTCGCTGTAAAGCTTTTTTGAAATCTGACACAGCGGTTGCATTAAGGAGAAGTATATCTTTAAAGGTCCAATGCAGCCGTTTTTATCTCAATATCAGTAACGGCTTTCATATTCGTCCTCCTCCTCGGACGAGGAGAGGCGAGACGGATCGGACCAACACGCAGAGTGGGTAGTGCTCATGATAATTTATTAAATCGAAACTGAACACTAACATGAAACAAAATAACAAAATGAATACAACCGACAACAGTCCCGTGTGGCACGAATACAAACACGGAAACAATTGAATAAACTACAAAACAACAAACGACGTTAAACAGACCTGAACTTGTGAACATAAAAAACAATGAACGCACGAACAGGAAAGAACGAACGAACGAGACGAGACAGTACCGTGTGGTGCAACAAACACAGACACAGCAACACTCACCCACAAACAAACAGTGTGAACAACCTACTTTAATATGGTTCTCAATCAGAGGAAACGTCAAATACCTGCCCCTAATTGAGAACCATATCAGGCAACACATTGAACCCAACATAGAAACACATAACATAGACTACCCACCCAGCTCACGTCCTGACCAACTAAACAAAGTTAAACAAAGGAAAATAAGGTCAGGAACGTGACAATATCAAATAATTTCTGGGTAAAAATTTACTTCTCTGCGCTACGGATCCCTTTTACGGGATCACTTTCCTAAACAACCGCTAGAATTGCAGGGCGCCAAATGCATAAATATTACAAAAAATATTTATAATCATGCAATCACAAGTGAAATATAACAAAACACAGCTTAGCTTGTTGTTAATCCACCTATCGTGTCAGATTTTTAAAATATACTTTACAGCGAAAGAAATCCAATCTTTTGTGAGTGTAGCAATCAATGCTACAACAGCTAGCCCCAAATTAGCATGGTCACGAAAGTCAGAAAAGCAATAAAATTAATCGCTTACCTTTGATAATCTTCGGATGTTTCCACTCACGAGACTCCCAGTTACACAACAAATTTAATTTTTGTTCGATAAATATTACTTTTATCACAAAAAAACGCTATTTGGGTTGCGCATTATGTTGAGAAAACTACAGCCTTGTTCCGTTCGACAAATTCCAGAAAGTATTCGTAATGGTCGTAGAAACATATCAAATATTTTTTATAATCAATCCTCAGGTTGTTTTTAACAAACATAATRGATAATATTTCAACCGGACCATAACCTATTCTTTAAGAGAGAAAAGGAAATTGGGGAGCCCCTCTCTCGCGCGCAGGAACTATTCAGAGGACACCTGACCTCTTTTGAAACATCTCGCTAATTTTTCKAAATAAAAGCCTGAAACTATGTCTAAAGCCTGGTCACAGCCTGAGGAAGCCATTGGAAAAGGAATCTGGTTGATACCCCTTTAAATGGAGGATAGACAGTCCAGGAAACAGATTTTTTTTTATATATCACTTCCGGGTTATATTTTCTCAGGTTTTCGCCTGCAGAATAAGTATTGTTATACTCACAGACAATATTTTGACAGTTTTGGAAACTGTTTTCCATCCTAATCTGAAAATTATATGCATATTCTACGATCTGGGCCAGAGAAAATGTCAGTTTACGTTGGGAATGTTTAAAAAAAAATATATATATATATGACCCCTAGCGCTAAGAATTATTAAGTACTGTGATTGTTTTCAATAAAATGGTCCAAAATAAATTATTCGCAAAAAGCTATTTCTCAAGCAAGAATTTTGCTAGGACTGTCTGTGAGTGGGGAGGAAAAAACTGAAAGCTAGCTGTTATTGGCAGAGAGGTTATGAACTCTCTTTCTTATTGGTCTATTAACTCATTTACCACCTGGTGATGTCACGAGGCAGGCCAAAACTCCATCCCACCAAAGCAGGCAGAAATTTCAGGCAGTCTTCTCAAGCAGCGCTTACACTAAAAGAGCTTTATCATCATTTTCACAATTTCAGAGTATTATTTCGACCTCATAGTGTGGAAACTGGAAATATATACAAAACACAGGAAAATTACATTTTTGACTGCACTAAGCCTTGAAAAGGGCATTCAGCAGTTATTTTTATATCTTTATTTAACTAGGCAAGTCAGTTAAGAACAAATTCTTATTTACAATGACAGCCTAGAAACAGTGGGTTAACTGCCTTGTTCAGGGGCAGAACGACATATTTTTACCTTGTCAGCTCGGGGATTCGATCAAGCACCCTTTTGGATACTGGCCCAACACTCTAACCGCTAGGCTACCTGATGCCCCGCTACATAAATTGTTGTTAATGATATGTGCCCATTGATTCTTGAAGAATATAACTTATGAGTGCTTTATGAGCTTAATTCAACTGCCGTTTCRCATCAGAACCCAAAATGTAAGCTTGTTTTATTCCAATGTTTGTAAACAAAGAACATGTAAACAAATACTACAGCCTCAAAACAAGGTTAAAACAATAATTTTGATATCATGGATGGTTAATCCCTGCATCCATATCTCTGTCAATGAACTTGAGAGTGGTTACATTTCTTTCTTCCCTCAGCCTTTTACCGAAACAGGGACGGGGAATCGCTGTTATTCTTACAAGGGGTTCCTTGCAAGAATTTGCTGACAAGTAGGTAAACTAGTGGCCCAGCGTCGTCCGGGTTTGGCCGGGGTAGGCCATCATTGTAAATAAACATTTGTTCTTAACTGACTTGCCCAATAATAAATAAATTAAAATGACCAACGTGCAATCATTGGAAAACGAATTGGACGATCTACGATTAAGACTATCCTACCAACGGGACATTAAAAACTGTAATATCTTATGTTTCACCAAGACGTAGCTGAACGACGACACGGATAATATAGAGCTGGCTGGCTTCTCCGTGCATCGGCAGGACAGAGCAGCTACATCTGGTAAAATGAGGGGCGGGGGTGTGTGTTATTTGTCAATAACTGCTGGTGCACGATATCTAATATTAATTAAGTATCGAGGTATTGCTCGCCTGAGGTAGAATACCTCATGATGAGCTGTAGACCACACTATCTACCAAGAGAGTTCTCATCTATATTATTCGTAGCCGTCTATTTACCACCACAAACCGATGCTCGCATACAAAGTTCTACCTCACCCTCCATTTGGCAAATCTGACCATAATTCTATTCTCCTGATTCCTGCTTACAAGCAAAAACTAAAGCAGGAAGCACCAGTGACTCGCTCAATACGGAAGTGGTCAGATGACGTGGATACTAAGCTACAGTACTGTTTTGCTAGCACAGACTGGAATATGTTCCCGGGATTCATCCAATAGCATTGAGAAGTATACCACCTCAGTCTTCGGCTTCATCAGTAAGTGCAACGACGACGTTGTCCCCACAGTGACCGTACATACGCTTCCCAACCAGAAGCTATGGATTACAGGCAACATCCACACCGAGCTAAAGGCTAGAGCTGCCGCTTTCAAAGGGCGGGACACTAATCTGGACACTTATAAGAAATCCCGCTATGCCCTCAGACGAACATCATCAAGCAGGCAAAGCGTCAATACAGGACTAAGATTGATTCCTACTACACCGGCTCTGACGCTCGTCAGATGTGGCAGGGCTTGAAAAATAGTACGGACTACAAAGGGAAACCCAGCCACGAGCTGCCCAGTGACGCGAGCCTACCAGATTGAGCTAAATGCCTTTTATGCTCGCTTTGAGGCAAGCAATACTGAAGCATGCATGAGAGCATCTGTTATTCCGGATGATTGTGTGATCCCGCTCTCGACCTTTAAACAGATCAACATTCACAAAGCCGCGGGGGCCAGATGGATTACCAGGACGTGTACTCAAAGCATGCGTGAACCAAGTGGCAAGTGTCTTCACCTACATTTCAACCTCTCCCTGACTGAGTCTGTAATACTTACATGTTTCAAACAGTCCACCATAGTCCCTGTGCCCATGAAAGTGAAGGTAACCTGCCTAAATGATTACCGCCCCATAGCACTCACGTCGGTAGCCATGAAGTGCTTTGAAAGGCTGGTCATGGCTCACATCAACACCATTATGTCGGAAACCCTAGATCCACTTCAATTCGCATACCGCCCCAACAGATCCACAGATGACGCAATCTCAATCGCACTCCGTACTGCCCTTTCCCACCTGGACAAAAGGAACACCTTTGTGAGAATGCTGTTCAAATAAAATCAAATGTTTTGGTCACATACACATGGCTAGCGGATTTTATTGCGAGTGTAGCGAAATGCTACTATGTCACGTTCCTGACCTTATTTCCTTTGTTTAAGTCTTTTTTTAGTTGGTCAGGACGTGAGCTGGGTGGGTGTAGTCTATGTTATGTGTTTCTTTGTTTAGGTTTGTGTTATTGGCCTGATATGGTTCTCAATCAGAGGTAGGTGTTTTACGTTGTCTCTGATTGGGAACCATATTAAGGTAGCCTGTTTTCACTGTTGGTTTGTGGGTGATTGTTCCTATTCTTGCGTTCATCTGTTTTTGTGTTCTCTAGTTTGGGACTGTAGCTTCGTTGGGGTTTCGTCTGTTTATTGTTTTGTTCATTATTGAAAAAGTATTCTAATAAATATGGATACATACCACGCTGCGCTTTGGTCCTCCTCTCCTTCTACCGACGGAAGCCATTACATACTAAAAAAATGCTTAATTGACTACAGCTCAGTGTTCAACACCATAGTGCCCACAAAGCTCATCACTAAGCTAAGGACCTTGGGACTAAATACCTCCCTCTGCAACTGAATCCTGGACTTGCTGACGGACCACCCACAGGTGGTAAGGGTAGGCAACAACATATCTGCCACGCTGCTCCTCAACACTGGGGCCCCTCAGGGGTGTGTGCTTAGTCCCCTCCTGTACTCCCTGTTCACCCACGTCTACGTGGCCAAGCACGACTCCAACACCATCATTAACCCTTGTGTGGTGTTCATGTTTTTGTTATTCAGCCAATGTTTGCTGGTCTGATGGACCCACAACATTATTGGGTTTTTAAAACAATACAGCCAGAACAATTTAAGAAAAAAGACTTAATACTTAGATGTTGACTTATATCAATTACAAGCAATATAGACAGCATACATGGTTAATARTTTTTTATATTAACTGTGTAAATAAAAATCTATTATAATCAAGACATGGGTAGAATAAATCATGTTTTTCTTGAACAAATATAAATGAAACAAGGTTTTCATCACTATAGATGCTTATTGATTTGAACTGAAGAAATTGGAAGGAGAAATTTTACATACAGTATTTTATGGAAATGATAAATTAGCCCCATTGAACACAAATTAAGGCCGGTCTACACACCACATGAGGGATAGAGGTTTACTGTGTATGTGTGTTGCAAATGTATTTCTTGTACTTCTTGCATGTGTACTGTGTCTTCCTGTCCTTCTTTGGTCCACACACATCACAGCGCTTCTTCTTGTTGCTACCGGCTGCAATTTAGAATGATGAAAACACTTTTACTAACATCTCACTCACTCACTCACTCACTCACTCACTCACTCACATACATACATAGTCACCCCAGGCCAAGGTAGGAGAGTCAGACACACACACACACACAAGCAACAATATCACTCACACTTAAATCCGGTATTGGAGTTGTTGGTTCTGTGGGTCGGCGGATGTGGCACCAGCATCCTCCTTCTGAATCCTCCTCACGATGGCTCCAGAAACTGGGGTCCTTGGGATATGTTGCCGCCTCTGGATTTTAGGTCTTACCAATGCCTTGCCCAGCTCCTCGAGAAAGAGCCGTCTCCTCTGGAGCTTCCCTCTGTTCCAATCTGGGTTCAACGCCATCCAGATGACAAACATGTTGTACGCTGAGATGTCCAAGATGTTGAGGAATATCACAAGTGGCCAGTGTAGGGTTTTTCTTTTGCAGCTGTAGCCAGTCACCAGCTTGTCTACATTGTCCACCCCTCCTTTTGTGGCATTGTAATCCATTATGATTTCAGTTTTTTGATGTTCCTGGCCACAGATTCTCCCATCCCTTTGCAGCGTACTCATGAGTACCACATTTTTGACTTTCTTTGGCACGTGGGATAATAAAGACAATAAAGAGGTGTCGGCCATGAACCCAAACTTAGAGGAATTGATGGGCTTGTCCCGTTTATTGAACAGCTGAGGTGGGAGCTCTGGCTTGTTTTTTTCGTACTGTTCCTACCATCATCAGCTTCGTCTTGTGTCCCAGCTTGTGCAAAGTAAAAAAGTTATTGCACGTCCAGGACAACCCGCATCCCTTTGTTCTTCTTAGGGGCTCCTCCATCTGGCTTCCTCGTATACACTTGCAAGTTCCACGCATATGATGAAGCAGCATCACAGGCAGCCCAGATCTTAATTCCATATTTTCAGGTTTAGACCGTATGTGCTGCTAGAAGGGGCAGCGCCCCCTAAATGGCATAAGCTGCTCTTCAACCGTAACGTTGGGCCCAGGGTTGTAAAACAGGGGAAGGCGGTCCACCCACTTGTCCCACACTGACCTGATTGCTGCTAGCTTGTCTCTCTGCCGCCGAGCTGGTCTGGAGTCTAGGTTATTGAAGCGGATAATCCTGGACATAATGTGGAAGTTTTCCAGAGACATTGTTGTACAGAAAAGTTATTCGCCAGTTTCTGCATCCCACAGGGATTCTGTGGATTCCCCATTGGATCTGAAAACACCAGCAAGGATAAGCACCCCAAAGTATGCATGTAAATGAGTTTGGTCCATCACCTTCCATCTCTCTCCAAAAACACACCTTCCCTCCAAATTAGTGCAATCCAGAATGATTTTCTGGATGGTGTCTGGGATGAACAGTTCAAAAGAAGACTTTATGTCCTACACATGAGTAACCGCCATCCGCGTTGGCCCTGGTTGCATCCTTATCATATTGGCAGCAATGCGATGTGGCTCATTCCTTCGGCAAGAAGACCATTCAATTTCACAATTTTTTGACATTCATATTTCTCCTCCTGCAGGCTGCTGATGAGCTGGTCCTGGGGCTGCCTGCTGACTGGCTGGTCCTTCTTCCCACTCACTGTCAGACTCCAAATTGACAGAGACATGATCCTCATATTTAGAAAATTCTTAATCTTCCAAACTAGCTTCTCTCTCTGCAAAAATTATTTGTAAGGCCCTCTGAGAAGAGATTATTTTTGCCATACTGATTGATTGTGGTAAAGGAGCCAAACATGCAAAGCTATTTATTTGTTGTGTCCCTCCCCCAATTTGGCTGGGGTAGAGTGTGGGAAAATACTGCATTTTTTACAATGTATCGAAATAATGAACTGTAATTACAGTTGCAGGTTCCCACAAGACATTGTGTAGTTTCACACACTTCAAAAGGTAAAGAGTGCGAGAAAAGCGGGACATGGGCAGACAGGCAGGGAGACAGACAGGTTCTTGGTGCTATGTTGAAACAGCAGTCCCAGGGAGGAGGAAGACAGAGTGAAGGCACACAGCAAACCTTTTTGTTAAATTTTTACTTGTTTTCACCTACACACACACTTTTCCACACTTTTATTACCCTCGGGTCCAGTGTTCTCGAACACCACATTTGCAATATAAATGTGTAGGGGGATGCACAGTGTGCACTCAATTAAAATGTGTTATTTTACATGTTCTTCACAGAAATTGAGCCAAGGCCAATGAGTCTCAGGTTGAAAAAATAATTAATCGTATCATTTTTCTTTTAGTAAACATTGAAAATGGGTCCCACAGACCCGAACACCACACAAGGGTTAAGTTTGCTGACAACACAACAGTGGTAGGCCTGATCACCGACAACGATGAGACAGCCTATAGGGAGGAGGTCAGAGACCTGTGAGTGTGGTGCCAGTACAACAACCTCTCCCTCAATGTGAGCAAGACAAAGGAGCTGATCGTGGACTATAGAAAAAGGAGGGCCGAACAGGCCCCCATTAACATCGAAGGGGATGAAGTGGAGCGGGTCGAGAGTTTCAAGTTCCTTGGTGTCCACATCCCCAACGAACTATCATGGTCCAAAGACAGTTGTGAAGAGGGCACAACAACACCTTTCCCCCCTCAAAGATTTGGCATGGGTCCCCAAATCCTCAAAAAGTTATACATTTGCACCATCGAAAGCATCCTGACCTGTTGCATCACCGCCAACTGCTCGGTATCTGACAGTAAGGAACTACAGAGGGTAGTGCGTACGGCCCAGTACATCACTAGGGCCAAGCTTCCTGACATACAGGACCTATATACTAGGTGGTGTCAGAGGAAGGCCCAAACAATTGTCAAAGGCTCCAGTCACCCAAGTCATAGACTGTTCTCTCTGCTACCGCACAGAAAGCGGTATKGGAGCGCCAAGTCTAGGACCAAAAGGATTCTTAGGGATAGGTGTCCCATCAATGGGACAGTTGTAAATCATGCAGCGCCTTGTGTCACGATCGCAGATTATAGAGAAACAACAAATGTTGGTACATATAAGTGTCTTATATCGGCTGAAAGCTTAAATTCTTGTTAATATAACTGCACTGTCCAATTTACAGTAGCTATTACTGGGGGAAAATACCATGCTATTGTTTGAGGAGAGCGCCTAACAACAAAACACTTTTGTCACTGCGATAGGGTTGATGAATTCACCTCTGAAGGTGAAATGTGTACTTACATTCTAAAATCTTGCTCTGATTTATCATCCAAAGGGTCCCAGAGATAACATGAAGTATRGTTTGTTAAATAAAATCATTTTTCATATCCTAAAAAGGTCCATATAGCATGCAAAATCGATTTTGTATTTCCACTCGTTCAATTTGCAAAGAAAGGAATCTGTGAAAATCTAACCCTAAACGTTGTTTCAACCAGTCAAATCACATTCGTATGCATTCCTCAGAGATCCTAGAACGTAACCAGACTTCACTATATCATTAGGGGTGTAGTATATCCTATAGGACACTATATTTGGTCAGGGACCGAGGACTTCATGGCACGCCGATGACACGGGTGGTCTTCACTTGAACGACTCTAACTTTGTCAAATAAGCACCAATCGGGGTCAAACAAAGCGAGCTAAATAGCCAATGAGCTGGGCTTTACGGGAGTATCAGGAAACCCTGTAACTATTGTAAAATGTAGCTACTAACCTTGTGCGACAGCATGCCTTTTCATTTTGGACAAAAATTCAAAGAATTTTCAGAGTTATGAAGTTATGAAAACTGGTTGTTTTGCAAATGTTGAACTTATAATGGCTACTAATACTGGAAAAGCTAAATCAAAGTCCAAGTATACAGATTTGACGATATTCTTGCAGAAAAAAAGTATATGAATGCAAATGTCTCRTTCACCATTGCCCAAATGTACCTGGGTGACTTTATTTAACTAGGCGAGTCAGTTAAGAACAAATTCTTAATTTCAATGACAGCCTAGGAACAGTGCCTTGTTCAGGGGCAGAATGACAGAGCTTTACCTTGTTAACTCAGGGATTTGATCTTGCAACCTTTTGGTTACTAGTCCAAAGCTCTAACCACCAGGCTACCTGATGCACCACTTCACACTAAATGTCATGTAGTTCACTCATACTTCAAGTTATCAGTCTGAAACTTTGCACATACACTGCTCCCATCTGGTGGACACCATCGGAATTACAACCAGAGTGATGGCTAGAACTGGGACCTTTCTGTTGCATTTCAAAGATGGTGGTAGAAAAAAAACGCTTGTTTTTTTCTTTGTATTTTCTTCTACCAGATCTATTGTGTTATATTCTCCTACATTCAAATCAGATTTCCACAAAGTTCAAATGTGCTTCCTTTCAAATGGTACCAAGAATATGCATATACTTGCTTCAGGGCCTGAGCTATAGGCAGTTATGTAATTTTCTTGTGTTACTTATTTTTTTTATTTTTTTTCACTTTAGTTTATTTAGTAAATATTTTCTTAACTCTATTTCTTGAACTGCATTGTTGGTTAAGGGCTTGTAAGTAAGTATTTCACGGTAATGTCTACACTTGTTGTATTTGGCACATGTGACAAATAACATTTGATTTTCTTTGATTTACTGCTGATTGCCACGTTAAGTGAGGCAGCAAGACTAGTGTTCTACGGTAGCTTTTATGATCTAACCAGATTCAACCTTGCTAAATTCAACCTACTTTTTTAGAAACAGCAATCAATATTATTTTAATTTTATTAAGTGAAATTCCACATTTGAAATCTTGACAATATGTAATGTTTTTTTTACTTGGAAAGTGAAATGCGTCTAACTTTTTCACTGTAATATCAAACAGGATTTAATATGAATTACACAGATTTTTTTTAAAGTGACATACAGCGTAAATTATCCTAGCAGTTCACCAACAGTTGTCACTGTTTCTCAAGTCTAGCACAAATCCTCCAAGTCCATTTTAGTTCACCTGTTCCATATCAGCATCGTTCATTACATTATCACACTATTACTGTTTTTTACAATCGCTAACATCCTTTTGTCTAATCTGTCGTCACATTTTCAAAACTCTAAACACTATTAGCACAACATCCGTCTGTTGTGAACCATACCATTAAAACAATTCATGTTTTTTTCACAGAATATGCAGCCAATTAACACGTTTCTAAAATGCTTACATTTTCTTTACATACAAGCTTACCCAATACCAAAAGTATGGATCTTTCTTGTCTTATGTACAAATGCTTGCACACAGCATGCCAGAAATGAAGACCTAATATTCAAAACCTTAAATATAGTACAAAGCCTCTAATTCTGCAACAACTGCAGCTCAAAAGCTATATTGAAACAGCTGATAAGCATTTTTGAATGAACAGATCATTGAAACATTGAGAAACACCTCTCCCTGYTCCAACTACTCCTCTCCCTGGTCCAACTATTCCTCTCCCTTGTCCCGACATATTTTTTTCTCTCTGCTCCTCTGTGTTGTTCTGTATCCACATTGAACAAAATCAATCCAGAGTCCCCTTTTTACTGTGTATGTCCATGTAATTGAAAGAACTTCAACACCTGGCTATGTCTCCGATTAAGATTGGAATCAGCTGTGGTTGGTCTATTTTACACAACTTACTGTAAGTTGTGTAAAATAGACCAACCACAGCTGATTCCAATCCACCATTGTCTTTGTCCCCCTCCTTAGCGTCCTTTGAGTGGCGACACTCGCCGCCGACCTTGGACTAGGAACCTTCACAAAGGTCCCCATCCAAACTGAGGAGACAGCTCTGGACCGAGAGGCAGCTCATGACTGCGAAGTAGCTCATGACTGAGGGGTAGCTCATGACAGAGAGATAGCTCAGGACAGAGAGGTAGCTCAGGACTAATGGCAGCTCCGGACTAATGGCAGCTCCGGGACTGAATGGCAGCTCCGGACTGGAATGGCAGCTCCGGACTGAATGGCAGCTCCGGAGACTGGAAGGCAGCTCATGACTGGAAGGCAGCTCATGACTGGAAGGCAGCTCATGACTGGAGGGCAGCTCATGACTGGAGGGCAGCTCATGACTAGAGGGCAGCTCATGACTGGAGGGCAGCTCATGACTGGAGGGCAGCTCATGACTGGAAGGCAGCTCATGACTGGAGGGTGGCTCATGACTGGAGGGCGGCTCTGGCAGCTCCTAACTGGCGGGCGGCTCTAGCAGCTCCTGACTGGCGGGCGGCTCTAGCAGCTCCTGACTGGCGGGCGGCTCTGGCAGCTCCTGACTGGCGGGCGGCTCCTGACTGACGGACGGCTCTAGCGGCTCCTGACTGACGGGCGGCTCTAATGGCTCGGGACAGACGCGCGGCGCTCTGACGGCTCGGGACAGACGGGCGACTCAGATGGCGCTGGGCAGACGGACGGCTCAGATGGAGCTGGGCAGGCGGGCAGCTCAGATGGCGCTGGGCAGGCGGGCAGCTCAGATGCGCTGGGCAGGCAGGCAGCTCAGATGGCGCTGGGCAGGCAGGCAGCTCAGACGGCGCTGGGCAGACGGGCAGCTCAGACGGCGCTGGGCAGACGGGCAGCTCAGACGGCGCTGGCAGACGGGCAGCGCAGGCGGCGCTGGGCAGACGGGCAGCGCAGGCGGCGCTGGGCAGACGGGCAGCGCAGGCGGCGCTGGCAGGCGGGCAGTGCAGGCGGCGCTGGGCAGACGGCCGACTCCCCGAACCGGGGACACCATGCGTAAGGCTGGTGTCATGGACACCGGCCCTAGAGACGCACTGGAGACCAGATGCGTTGAGCTGGCTTCATGGCACCTGGCTCAATGCTCAATCTAGCCCGGCCGATACGTGGAGCTGGGATGTACCGCACCGGGCTATGCACCCGTACAGGAGACACCGTGCGCTCTTCCGCATAACACGGTGTCTGCCCGTACTCCCGCTCTCCACGGTAATCACACACCTCAGGGCGAGTACCGTGTGTATCTACGCCAAACCACATCTCTCTCTCTTCGGCCTCCTCCAATATCACCAACAACTCTCGAATGTCTCATAACTCCCATCCTTTCACTTTCCTCCAATCTGCCAATAACTCCGCCACATTCTCCGACTCGTACCTCAATTTGCCAATTGCTCCTTATGGTAAGCACGGGGAACTGGCTCAAGTCTCCTACTTGACCTAGCTACACTCCCCGTGTGCCTCCCCCCAAGAATTTTTGGGGGAGCCTCTCGGGGCTTCCAACCGCTCTGCCTTTGCTAGCTCCTGCCTGCTGGCCGCTGCTGCCGCTGCTTCCCGTTACCACGCTGCTTGGTCCTTTTGTGGTGGGTGGTTCTGTAACGGTTTTCTTCCGTTGATGAAGGAGAGGACCAAAATGCAGCGCGGGCTAGTGTTCAACATGGTTTAATAAACCAAAGAGATGATAACGTGAACATATACCAAAATAAACAAAATCACAACACGTTGAAAACCGAGACCAGTCCCTATCTTGGTGCAGAACACAAAAACACCTGCCTTCGATTGAGAACCATATAGGCCAAACATAGAAACAGACAAACTAGACACACAACATAGAATGCCCACCCAGCTCACGTCAAAACCGGAGACAGCCTATCCTGGTGCAAGGAACACAAAACACCTGCCTCTGATTGAGAACCATATTAGGCCAAACATAGAAACAGACAAACTAGACACACAACATAGAATGCCCACCCAGCTCACGTCCTGACCAACACTAAAACAAGTAAAACACACAAGAACTATGGTCAGAACGTGACAAACTCGATCAAAACACGGCAAACCCGACTCAATGCCTAATAATTCTGTCAAAACACATGTTTTCCATCCAAGAGGAACATATAGTCAATCATAGCACAACGACTTTCAAAATACTAACAGTTGATGGCATTACAAAAACTGCATTATTTTTCATGTTTCAGTTCTACCTGCATAGAATATGAAATCCATAGTTTTTTATAATTATGTTTCCTTTTACTGTAAACCACTCTACATTTTCTTGGTTGAGTGTTGTTTATGTGCATTTTTGGCAACATACAATCTAAAAGTGAACGAGTCATCTTTACTTTATAGAATGTACAGTTGAAAAAAATAGTGACAGAATTGCTGCAGTAAAAGCTTTATTAGCAACATGAAATTGCTGCCAATGTTCAACAAAAAATCCAGCATACATGGCCTTTACAGAGTTAGAGTTAGTGTATGTAGAGCAAGTTTTTTAGCATTTTGAAATGTAGAGGTGGTATTTAATAATGAACAAAATTTGGTTTTGAGCAGAAAATTAACTATTTGGCTAATTGTCTGATGTAGGTGTGTTGCTGTTTTAAGAGTTTAGAAAAAGTATCTTAAGTATAGGTAAACGCTTGTTAGCAATTGTAAGAAACTGTAATGCTAATTAATGATAAAGCTCAGTACAGTCTCACAAAATCGTGTCACGTCATAGATGTCCAAACAACACATTTGTATGCATCAAGTCAGGAGACCACTTTCGTGTTCCAGAACGTTTAAAGCACATTACCAGAGGTCCATTGATGTGGATGGCTAAATCTATTTCAGTCTCAGTCCTTCGCATACGGTACATTCCATACACATTAACTCTAGTCGTAACCGGTGCACTGACATCTCCTTGCAAAGATGACAAAAGTCAAAAAGTCTGACAAACAAACCTTTCCCTTGCAATGTATGCCGCAGCAAATTAGAGTAAAGTTTACTCACTGCATCTATCTGCATATGATGAATAAGAGGAGGAGGATGCTGCTGAGGTTGCTCTTTGTTTACCTTTCCTTCATTCCCTTCCTCTTAGTCTATCTGCCATTTGTAAATCCACATCCGTGCAGTACAGGTGTTGATTAATCCTCTCGACATTTCACCCAGACATTCTTTCACTCTTATTGGCATTCTTACTGCCACCAAGCGAGCACAGGGAAAATAAAGAGTTGCCCTGGTATTTTGGAAGCTCCTCTGTAGTCCAACTTACACGGGCTAGCTGCTGTGATGGCCTACATTATGGAGTTTATGGGCTGTGGGGTGTGCGTGTGTGTGCGTGTGTGTGTGTGTGTGCATACTGTACCAGTCAAAAGTTTGGACACATCTACTCATTCAAGGGTTTTTCTTTATTGTTCTATTTTCTACGTTATAGAATAATAGTGAAGACATCAAAACGACGAAATAACACATATGGAATCATGTAGTAACCAAAAAAGTGTTAAACAAATCAAAATATATTTTCTATTTGAGATTTTTCAAAGTAGCCACCCTTTGCCTTGATGACAGCTTTGCACACTCTTGGCATTCTCTCAATCAGCTTCACCTGGAATGCTTTTCCAACTGTCTTGAAGGAGTTCCCACATATGCACTTGTTGGCTGCTTTTCCTTCACTCTGCGGTCCAACTAATCCCAAACCATCTCAATTGGGTTGAGGTCGGGTGATTGTGGAGGCCAGGTCATTTGATGCAGCACTCCATCCCTCTCCTTGGTCAAATAGCCATTACACAGCCTGGAGTTGTGTTTTGGGTCATTGTCCTGTTGAAAAACAAATTATAGTCCCACTAAGCGCAAACCAGATAGGATGGTGTGTCGGTGCAGAATGCTGTGGTAGCCATGCTGGTTAAGTGTGCCTTAAATTCTAAATAAATCACTGACAGTGTCACCAGCAAAGCACCACCACACCATCACACCTCCTCCTCCATGCTTCATGGTGGGAACCACACAAGCAGAGATCGTTCATCTACTCTGCGTCTCACAAAGACAGGGCGGTTGGAACCAAAAATCTCAGATTTGGACTCATCAGACCAAAGAACAGATTTCCACCGGTCTAATGTCCATTGCTCATGTGCCTTGGCCCAAGCAAGTCTCTTCTTCCGATTGGTGTCCTTTAGTAGTGGTTTCTTTGCAGCAATTCGGCCATGAAGGCCTGATTCACGCAGTCTCCTCTGAACAGTTGATGTTGAGATGTGTCTGTTACTTGAACTCTGTGAAGCATTTATTTGTGCTGCAATCTGAGGTGCAGTTAACTCTAATTAACTTCTCTTCTGCAGCAGAGGTAACTCTGCATCTTCCTTTCCTGTGGCGGTCCTCATGAGAGCCAGTTTCATCATAGCTCTTTATGGTTTTTACAACTGCATTTGAAGAAACTTTTAAAGTTCTTGAAATTTTCCGGATTGACTGACCATGTCTTAAAGTAATGATGGACTGTCATTTCTCTTTGCTTATTTGAGCTGTTCTTGCCATAATATGGACTTGGTCTTTTACCAAATAGGTCTATCTTCTGTATACCACCCCTACCTTGTCACAACACAACTGATTGGCTCAAGCACATTAAGAAGGAAAGAAATTCCACAAATTAACTTTTAACAAGGCACACCTGTTAATTGAAATGCATTCCTGGTGACTACCTCATGATCTGGTTGAGAGAATGCCAAGAGTGTGCAAAGCTGTAATCAAGGCAAAGGGTGCCTACTATGAAGAATCTCAAATATAAAATGTATTTTGACTTGTTTAACAATTTTTTGGTTACTACATGATTCCATATGTGTTATTTCATAGTTTTGATGTCTTCACTATTATTCTACAATGTAGAAAATAGTAAAAATAAAGAAAAACCCTTGAATGAGTAGATGTGTCCAAACTTTTGACAGGTACTGTATGTGTGTGTGTACGGGGGGGGGTTGGGGGTGGCTGCTCTCTCCTGCACGATGGGAGAGGAGTAAAATACATTCCCCTGTTTGGCTTAGCCACATGCCAATCTTGACATTACCTCTTTACACTTTTACAGCATGATCATGTCAGACATGATCCAGCATCACTAGATCTGCCTGGTGAGAAAATCAATCTGTGTCTTTGCCGTACCAGCATCCTCACACACACATACCCAATGCTACCTTACCATTGTTTGTGCAAAATATGACTGTACAGACCTGCTGAGCTACAGGGCTTAAACATTACAAGTACAACTTAAGTACTTTTAGAGTTACTTTATTTGGTATGCAACATAAGAGGTCATAACTGTGGACGTACAGTATTTGTGAATCATCTCTGAAATCCCACTATGTGTATGTGTATGGGATTGCTATGTACATGGGATGGATGTTTGTGTTTGTATGTGTGGCACTGGCACAGCAGTAACGAGCAGCAATGTGTGCTGCCGTTGTGACTTTACTGTGACTGTGATACGCCTGACTGTGGTTGACTCCACACAGGAGCTGAAATGAATTTCATGGTGGCAGTTCAGCCCCAGATAAAGGTTTCTGTTCATTAAAAAATAAATAAGTGAAGGGGGAAGAAAATGATCTGTCAACACGTATTTTATGTAACGCTTTTTTTTCTGTCTCATTACAATTTCAGAGCGGTGTTTTTTTCCCCCTAAATTCAGATGGAACATTGTGCTCCAACTAATCAAACTAAAAGTATGATCGTATTTTGTAATGGGTGCTTTGAACTTCTGAGAACTCCCTGATGCACAACAAATGCATGTACGTACGTGTACACTCACACACGTACACGCACACACTGCCTAGTCTGAGTCTGAGTACTTCAGACTATTCTTTCATGTTATTTACCTTCAGAAAGTATTCACACCCCTTGACCTTGTCCATATTTGTTGTGTTAAAGCCTGAATTTAAATTTGATAAAAAATTGTATTTTGTGTCACTGGTCTACACACAATACCTCATAATGTCAAAGTGGAATTATGTTTTGAGAATCTTTTACAGATTAATTCCAAATGAAAAGCTGAAATGTCTCGAGTCAGTAAGTATTCAACCCCTTTGTTATGGCAAGCCTAAATTAGTTCAGGAGTAAACATTTACTTAATAAGTCACAGTTGCATGGACTCACTCTGTGTGCAATAATAGTGTTTACAATGATTTCTGAATGACTACCACATCTCTGTACCCCACACACACAATTATCTGTAAGGTCCCTCAGTCGAGCAATGAATTTCAAGCACAGATTCAAACACAAAGACCAGGGGGGCCTCGGGAAGGGCACCTATTGGTAGATGGGTAAAAAAACAAACAGACGTTGAATATACCTTTAAGCATGGTGAAGTTATTAATTACACTTTGGATGGTGTATCAATACACCCAGTTACTACAAAGACACAGGTGTCTTTCCTATCTCAGTTGCTGGAGAGTAAGGAAATTGTTTATGGATTTCACCATGAGAGCAAAGGTGACTATCAAACAGTTTAATGGCTGTGATAGGAGAAAACTGATGACGGATCAACAACTTTGTAGTTACTCCACAATACTAACCTAAATGACAGAGTGAAAAGAAGGAAGCCTGTACAGAATAAAAAATATTCCAAAACATGTATCCTGTTTGCAATAAGGCACTAAAGTAAAACTGCAAAAAATGTAACAAAGAAATTTACTTTATGTCCTGAATACAAAGCATTATTATGTTTGGTGTCACGTGTGCTCCCTCTCCGGCCTCTAGGTCACCAGGCTGCTCGTTATGGCGCACACCTGTCACCATCGTTACTCTCACCTGGACTCTATCACTTCCCTGATTATCTTCCCTATATATGTCACTCCCTTTGGTTCCTTCCCCAGGCATCATTGTTTCTGTTTCAGTTTTCTGTCTGTGCGTTGTTCGTGTTTCTTGGTTTGTATTATGTTTCATTTATTTATTAAAACACTCACTCCCTGAACTTGCTTCCCGACTCGCAGCAAACATCATTACAGAATGACGCCTCAACAAAGGGAAGCATCATTCTTTTTCTAGTGGGAATGACGTCAGGTCCGGGAGCCGCTACAGGCTCTCATACCTCCGACAGTTCGCCAGGCTCCCCTGCCTCCGCCGGTTCGTCAGGCTCTCATTCCTCAGCCGGATCGCCAGGCTCCCCTGCTACAGTCGGCTTGTCGGGCTTTCATGCCTTCACTGGATCGCCAGGCTCCCCTGCTTCCCCCGGCTCATCAGGCTCTCATGCCTCAGCCGGATCGCCAGGCTCCCCTGCTACAGTCGGCTTGTCGGGCTTTCATGCCTTCACCGGATCGCCAGGCTCCCCTGCTTCCCCCGTCTCGTCAGGCTCTCATGCCTCAGCCGGATCGCCAGGCCCCCTGCTACAGTCGGCTTGTCGGGCTTTCATGCCTTTACCGGATCGCCAGGCTCCCCTGCTTCCCCCGGCTCGTTAGGCTCTCATGCCTCAGCCGGATCGCCAGGCTCCCCTGCTTCCCCCGGCTCGTCATGCACTCATGCCTCAGCCGGATTGCCAGGCTCCCCTGCTTCCCCCGGCTCGTCAGGCTCTCATGCCTCAGCCGGATCGCCAGGCTCCCCTGCTACAGTCGGCTTGTCGGGCTTTCATGCCTTCACCGAATCGCCAGGCTCCCCTGCTTCCCCCGGCTCGTCAGGCTCTCATGCCTCAGCCGGATCGCCAGGCTCCCCTGCTTCCCCCGGCTCGTCAGGCTCTCATGCCTCAGCCGGATTGCCAGGCTCCCCTGCTTCCCCCGGCTCGTCAGGCTCTCATGCCTCAGCCGGTCTGTAAGGTTCCCGCACCCCAGCAGGCGACAGATTCCTGCGCATCAGCAGGGGTGATCGGTCCGCTCCTGATCCCCGGGATCGTCCCATTGGTTGGCGTCCTARGGCTGGAGCCGAACGCGTCGGGGATACCGTCACGTGTGCTCTCTCCGGTGCTCTAGGGCGCCATGCTCCCGCGTCTTAGTTGGACTGACAGGTTTCCCGTGCCTCAGCAGAGGTGACCGGATCCGCTCCTGATCCCCGGGATTGTCAGTTGGTCAGCGTCCTGCGGCTGGAGCCGCGCGTCAGAGAGGGGGTACTGTCACGTGTGCTCCCTCTCCGGCCTCTAGGTCACCAGGCTGCTCATTATGGCGCACACCTGTCACCATCGTTATGCTCACCTGGACTCCATCACTTCCCTGATTACCTTCCCTATATATGTCACTCCCTTTGGTTCCTTCTCCAGGCGTCACTGTTTCTGTTTCAGTTTCCTGTCTGTGCGTTGTTCGTGTTTCTTGTTTTGTATTATGTTTCATTTATTTATTAAAAAACTCACTCCCTGAACTTGCTTCCCAACTCTCAGCGCACATCGTTCCATTTTGTGGCAAATCCAGCACAACACATCACTGAGTACCACTCTTCATATTTTCAAGCATGGTGGTGGCTGCATCATGTTATGGGCATGCTTGTCATTGGCATGGAGTAGGACGTATGGAGTGGCGCAGCACTCTAAGGCCCTGCATCTCAGTGCTAGAAGTATCACTACAGGCACCCTGGTTAGAATCCAGGCTGTATCACAACTGGCCGCGATTAGGAGTCCCATAGGGCGGCGCACAATTGGCCCAGCGTCGTCCGGGTTTGGCCGGTGTAGGCCGTCATTGTAAATAAGAATTTGTTCTTAACCTACTTAGCTAAATGGAAAACGGAATAGAGTTCAGCACAGGCAAAATCCTAGAGGAAAACCTGGTTCAGTCTGCTTTCCAACAGACACTGGGAGACAAATTCACCTTTAAGCAGGTCAATAACCTAAATCACAAGGCCAAATATACACTTGAGTTGCTTACCAAGGATGACATTGAATGTTTCTGAGTGGCCTAGTTACAGTTTTGACCTAAATTGGCTGAAAATCTATTGCAAGACTTGCAAATGGCTGTCTAGCAACGATCAACAACCAACTTGACAGAGCTTGAAGAATTTGAAAAATAATCATTTGAAAATATTGTACAATCCAGGTGTGCAAAGCTATCAGAGTGTCACGGCCGTCCAAGGGAGGAGACCAAGGCGCAGCGTGGGATGCATACATACTTCTTTATTTCAAAGAACGAACACTAAACAAACTAACAAAATAACTGTGAAGCTATACAAAAATGAGTGCTGACAGGCAACTACACATAGACAACTACCCACCAATACAGGTGGGAAAAGGCAACCTAGTATGGTTCTCAATCAGAGACAACGATAGACAGTTGCCTCTGATTGAGAACCACACCCGGCCAAACACACAGAAATACAAATCATAGAAAAAAGAACATAGAACGCCCACCCAAATCACACCCTGACCAAACCAAAATAGAGACATAAAAAGCTCTCTACGGTCAGGGCGTGACACAGAGACTTACCCAGAAAGACTCACAGCTGTAATCGCTGCCAAAGGTGATTCTAACATGTAATGACTTAGGGGTGTGAATACTTACGCAAATTAGATAGTTCTGTATTTCATTTTCAAAACATTAGCAAACATTTCTAAAAACATGTCTTCACTGTGTCATTATGTGGTATTGTGTGTAGATGGGTGAGAAGAAACAAATATTTAATACATTTTGAATTCAGGTGTCACGCTCGTCGAAAAGAGTGGACCAAGATGCAGCGTGGTATGTTTCCATCTCTTTTAATAGGAAGAGAAAAACTCAAAGAACAAAAACAATAAAGCGAAACGTGAAGCTAATAATAGTGAACACAGGCAACTATACATTGTCAAGATCCCACAAAGCACAATGGGGAAATGGCTACCTAAATATGATCCCCAATCAGAGACAACGATAAACAGCTGCCTCTGATTGGGAACCACACCAGGCCAACATAGACATACAATTCCCCTAGATAACCCACCCTTAATCACACCCTGACCTAACCAACATAGAGAATAAACATCTCTCTATGGTCAGGGCGTGACATCAGGCTGTTACACAATAAAATGTGGAATAAGTCAAGGGGTATGAATACTTTCTGAAGGCACTGTAATTCCACTTGAATTATGTTTTTAGCTTTCGTAATTCATATCTCGAAATTCATAACAAACCAAATGCCTCTGTAGCAAATTTAAAAACATTTTTTTTTTTGCATAAACCTATTTATTTCTACAACAACACACTTACTCATCACAAATTGTAAGCAATCCAGTAACGGTGCCTCTTAAAGAAATTGACATTGGGAAAAGAAGGTGGGCTATCAGCTGATCATTGATGTTGGTGATTGATGTAATCTGCTAGTTAGCTAGCTCTATTTCTTTTACTGATTGCAATTCACATCTATGTCTTTTGCCTCTTTCTGCTATGCATATTAGCCAACCAGACCAAATACTGATGATGTAGGGTAAATCAAGTGTTATCAAGTGTTAATCAAATGTTATGCTGCTGTGGCAGTGCTGTTGATATTTAAACTAGGTAGCTAGCTACGCACACTTGACCGGTGACCGTATCTCTCAAGCCATGTATGTTTGGATACAGTGCGTGCGCAATCTCCATACAGGCCAGGCTGGGAAAAAGGCGTACAGGGCAGATCAACACGCGCAACCAACGGACAGGGTGGAGGGTGGCGAACTTGACGACAACTTGAGGGCAGTTGGTTCCAAACAACAATGACCAAAAATAAACTATTATGGGGAAATGATACCGCTACCCAAAAGGGCACTTTGGAGACTGAAAGGGCACGTGCATGCCAAATAGCATGCAATGTAATGTACACGTATTGGGCTTCTGACAATGGTTATTAGGGAATATGGGTTTAAGTTTGACAAGAAATCGCAAACAATACTTGAGCATGTGTGAAATCTCCATGTAAGCAGATTGTAAAGCACTGTTTCTAATGTTAAGGTGTTTATTACATTTGTTTTGGATTTCCGTAATGGGAAACCAGATGATTTCTGTTCCATACTGATGGAATCATGGTGCAAAGTTGACTTGTGAAGTTCGTGCAGTGTTCAGTCTTATAGTTCAAGACTATTTTGAGAGGGATCGATTATATTTAATTCCTTCGAAAATTGTTTGCCGTTGGAAGAGAGTTTTAGCTCCCTACTGAGTATTATGCAAAGAGGCAGCAACCCAACCAAAGGTATTTTTTAGGGTCAGGTTGAGAGCTTACTGATGGAGTAGTGTGAGGAATCTTGGCTTCTGCACTTATCTGGTGTGCAGAGCGTGGGGCACTTTCCTCCCTCTCTCCTCCATTTATTATTATTTATCTCTGGCACCAAACTTATCAAAATAATGTGGAGTAAGATCATTTTTGGCTTGCGCCTGACAAACTGATATAAATTTCAATCTGACTCTAACAGAAGTTTTCGTTTTGCCAAGAGTGCAAAAAAAAAGGCATGGGGATGTGGGGTATACACGTCTTGTGAACGAACACACGTTAAAATGTTACCATGGGAAAAGAGTTGTTGGCTATCGGGTTCTAACAGACATGATTTTGACTTGATTTGTGAAACTTAAATTKTTTTCCAATTGCATCTACTACTGCCAACATGTTTCCTCTCCATTACTGGTCCGCGAATCACCAAATGTAGATCACTATTCTATATTGTTTACTTTGATCATTATTACCACCTGTTGTGAACTCCAGTTCACAGTGTGGTGAGCATATTCTGTGAATTAGATCCAGGCCCTCTCTAACATGATACAGATTCAATGTGTTTCAGACTGGGTCTCCTCAGAGCTCATGAGAGCTCAGAATAGCAGACTGAGCTAAACCTACCGAGGTGGCAAACCCGTCTGGCTGGGACGCCAGTCCATGATGTGTGCCATCTCCAACCGGGTCCAGTTTGGCACTGGAAATAGTGAGGGGGAATCTTGCACCCTCATTACACCTCAGCCACTCTAATTACAACCTGCTCAAGAGCTGTTATCCTACACCTCACGGTGACAATGACAGCGCCTCCTCTTAGGAGCCCGCTTCTCTTGGCTTTGTGACAACCAGGGACGAGGTCCGTGACGCAACACAACACCCCTGCAAATAAATGAAGGCCCTCCTGCCTCCTGGAAAGTTGCCTCAGCAGGGACTGACTAAACGGTGATCTGTTGAGGGCATTGGTATGTATTAGTAGTAGCATTTGTAGTAGTACATTAGTAGTAGTAGTAGTAGTAGTAGTAGTAGTAGTAGTAGTAGCTGCGGTTGCTGCTGATGATGAAGATGATGARGATAATGAGGAAGATTATGGCGATGATGATATAGTTCATTCTGTCAGAGGTTAGTTAAACCAGTGTGAGTCATACCTCAGAGAAATCAATTTGTACAGCAGAAAGCAAGGTGTTCCATGGTCTGCTATCACACACACACAGTATTGTTTGAGATCCTATGTTATGCTGACAAATCCTCTTGTGGCAGCAATCACCTAAGCGTCTTCCATGAAAGGGATGTACTTACTCCACTTATTTCAGAATTGATTGTGTTCATCACTAATCCAAAGATGTTTTTTTTTATGTAATACCCACCATCTAATCATTCTTCGCATACCAGGGGCTTGTTGGACAAGATATAACAGAATGTAATTGTTTTGTCAGTTGATCGTGTAGAAAAGCCTAGATAACTCCTGGAATAGGAAACAAAATCAATGGCATGCAATTGGAGACAAATTCACTCATATACTCCAATAAATGGAAAATCTATGATAGATAATTATATGATAAAGTCATAGATAATAAATATATAATGCAGGGAGTTGAATTTCTAAAATCCATAAGCAGCTCACATGAATTCTCATAAAACATACGTGTGTTTAAGTATATTGTCCAATAAATAAAGTCCTTGAGAACTATAGCGTGAAGCGATAGCTTTCTCAGTCCTTGCTGAACATAAACATGTTACACAGCATAATGTTTTTATGGGTGGTCACATTAGGCTGCTCAGCTCTTAAAAGGTTTATGATGACCATTTAGCATCACGAGAGCGAAGCTTAACATGGCCATGTCAAGATAACATGCAAGCATCAGTGTTGTTTTCATTGGCTGTCAGAATAGATTTTACAGTGGCTAGAGGGAAGAGGGGCATATTATTCTCCAGCTAGGGCTGTCACTGCTGGAGAGGGAGGACAGGGACAGCAGCCTCAAAAATATAACATGAAAAGGAAAGAGTCTTTGTGTCCAAAAAGACGATGAGGAAGTGTACCAGACAGAAGATAACCCATAGAAATAGAATTACTAGAACATGCATCCCTATTCAAGTCAATGTAGCCGTGACAAATTTCAGTGGTCTGCGGGGCTTTTCCATTCTAGTAATTATATTTCTATAGAATAACTACACCAGAGTAAGAGGATGATGAGGGCTGCATTCTATTACAGAAAATTGTTCCTTCCGATCTGTCCCTGTTTACTTTCCTTTGCAGCTCTGATGGGAATGGATAGGGCCGAAACTAGGTGGAGCTATTGCTGATACATCTTCCCAGGCGTTTGACATTTGTGAAGGGGAGTGTACACGAGCAGAAGAGAAGTGTACAAGAAGAGAGGGGACAATGTTTTGGAATGAAATGCGGGCTAAGAGGGGGAAACAAGAGTAAAGGGAGAGAGGGTATGGGGGACTGGGTCAGAATAAGATGTTATGGGGAGGTAGTAAGAGGTCCTGCCCCTGTCCTACAGAGTTAGGAAGTGGACTCAGACTTTGAATTTAGGCCTGGACATAGCCTAAAAGTTAAAATATGTCATCTTCTCTGTAGTCTCATTATCTTACTCGTGGCCCTTTAGTCTCCTGAAGATGACACCCAACAGAAAATAATCTCAGGGGAGATTGTGTAGCAGTAATGCTGAGTTGAAATCTGCGGACTAAATGATTACTCTTTGCCTCTATCTCCCCTATCATCCATGCATACATAATAAATTAAGGCTGGGGTTTGGGAGAGATGAGTAATCTGGTTTCATTGCGTCTCTCGCCTCTCTCTCTCATCCACTCACCCCACCACACAATTGTCAGATGGCACAGGCAGCTTAGTCAACCCTTAGCTATAGGCCAGGATAATAATTGCTGTATTAATTGGTGTTGTCCAGGCTAGACAGAATATAAGAGATCCCACTGGGGCTAATAATTAATGTTTTTTTCCCCTCTCTCCCGCTCTACTCTCCCGCTCCTTCTTTCCCTCCCTTTTCACCCTCCCCCTCTCCTGCTCTCCCCGTGTCTGCTGTAGTATCATTAAGAAAGGGCTTCTTCCAAGAATCGAGTAGTTAGATATCAGAGTCTCATTAGAGTATTTTTAGTTAAGACATGGGCAACAAGAGTATTGCCTGTGCTCATTATGTTTATTTAGATTCTGTAATCTTGTGCTTCAGGAGAAGAAAAAAAACGATATGTGGATATCATGTTAGCCCTACCAGTTCACAGTTGTATGTAGGGATGAGGCAGTCTGATAAAGTCTGCTGTAGAAGCCTGTACTAAATAAATGACGCAGACTTGATGAGAGCTTGACTCGACTGTGGTCCGGTCAGTTACAAAGTACTAATGCCAAGGAAGCCTAATATACAGCAGTCCTTACAGCTTTAAGTCCGATCCTCATCCTTTACTGCCCTCAGTTATGGGTTCAACACTGCTGTTTCTCAACGGTTTTCACATCCGCTCTATTTATACAGGCATTCTGTATACTTCTGGTTTTACAAATAGTAGGCTCATGACTAGATTGTCTGTTTATAGAGAGTGGTTTAGCTACCGGTGTCCTTGCTGGTGTGAAGCGTCTTAATTTGCTTAGGTAAGGATCCAGCTGGGTAAATGGGTAATGTGGAACTATAAGCTCTGTGAGTCAGTCTGTAGATTTGACTGCCAAGCAAACATTATGAAACGCATAGAGGAGCTCAGAGCATTTTCATACAGCCACCTTCAGGAAATGGATAATTACATACTGTATTATGTCGTATCATGTCTAAAAGCACAGTAACGGGCTGCCCAGTGTTAGTGAATACACTATATTTTCCCCTCTAARAGCAAAATAGTAATAACAACAGAGAGTATGCATGGTCTCATACTTTTTTACTTGGATACCTATATTACTCAAAAGTGTCTGTCTCACAAATTGAAAGAACAAGTTGAGTTCATGTTGAAATTTCTATATTTTCTAACCTTTTAATAGCATGAAACGTTTGTCTTTGTTGACCATAAGCCGGATATGGAAGTCCCACTGGCTTGAGTGACTTTCCAGCCTAAAGCCAGCATTAGCAATAGATAAACATCTCTCCAGAGAAACCTGCTTCATTGAAAGGACATTTGTCTGGCATAAGGAAATGTAACACAAATATAGGAGAATATGATTCAGCATACCTTCTATAACTTGTTATGGGGTAGTTAGTGCCGAAACAGAAGATATTACAATTAACAAGCTTCTCTAACAGTAACTTGAGGTTACATCTGGCATGTTAGCGAGACAGTCGAATAAATGTCTTCCCTGATGTCCTCTCCCAGCAGTATTTACTATACAAGGTAATTGTACCCACAGCCATAATAAGACAGAATCGAAGCCCAGCAACAAACAACTTCACTGTAACAACGTGCTGAGGGAATTGGCCTCAGGAACACAGGTAAGCGAAGCTTTTCTTTTGCAAACAGACAGGGAATTAAGAGCTTGTTTAGGGCTCACTTTGTTAACCGTCTTGACAGGGTCATTTGACCATCTGGTTTAATTACAGGTACTGACACACTCCCGAGCCAATGCTTAGGTGTCACCCATGCAGAGGTGCAAATTACTTTCCACTTTAGAGGAACGGGGTTATGCCACAAATCAAACTAATGGCATTGATCGCCCCCAAGCTATAGCACAATCAACTTAAGTGACCATGCTAATCAATTTCTAGGGTTTCCTTTTTATCCTGTTCGGTCACCCAGATGCCCCCTATTAAGTTGTATTGCTTCATAAGCATGAACACAAAATACTGTGGATATGATTATAGTGTAACTTTAAGGACATGAATGCTAGGTGATCAAATTTGAGGAATGGAATCCTATTTCAGTGTATAAAACTGTAGAAAGTTTGAAGACTTGAATGTAAACATAACTTTGTGTCCCTTCCACGTGTCAACACCCTGTGAAAATCTATAGTAGTAGTAAGAAGTATGTGCCTCACTTGACTCCACATTACATGTGTACACATGTGCACAATGTAGGAAAGAATYTTCCCTTACAAAAAAAACACACATAGAGTTCACATGTCAACACCACCTTTTCACGTGAGAAGAAAAACATGTATTGGCATGTGACTTTCAGAAGCACATGTAACATTTGTGGTTTACCATGTGAAAAAGTTTCTTCGTGAAAATGTCTCTTTCAGGTGAGGAATTGCAAGTTCACATGTGAAAATCAGTCACGTGAAAATCAGTCACATGTGAAAATGTAGTTTGCAGTTTCACATGTAAGAAAACTCCACATTGCAAGTTCACATGTGGTGGTGAAGTAGTGTTATTCTCCTCACATGTGAAAGGGTGTTGTTAACATGTTGCAGTAGCGTGTTTTCACATATGGAATTGCAAATTCTGTAATGCCATTCTGTAAAAAGGTAACTTAGCCTACCTGAGTATAATAAAAAATGATATTTGTTTATTTCTGAGCCATCCATCCGGAGTGTTACTGCTGCAGGCACATCCTTCTCTTCCTCTTACATTGGTCAGTGGTCGTTGGAAGAAGCCCACTGAAAAAAAACGAGAAGCTAGCGTGCTCCTTATTTACCCTTTTCTTTCATGTTAAAATTTGTGCTGTCAGAGTTATCAGTTAACTAAATTGAACTTTTAGTAATTTTAGTGCACACATTTTTTATTGCATTGTCTGAAAGCATTCACAATACACTGAAAACATCCAAAATGCATTATCTATACAGCTTAAAACAACATTGCGATGTCAAAGCAAGTTGCCTTTGAGGTTAAAGAAAGTGCGTTTATCAATTCACCTGTTCTTTTCACATGCTTTTTTCACATATTTTTCTGTAAGGGTTTCCACCCGCTTCTTATTTTCGAGGCAAAGGTATATGAAGCCGTAAGGCAAAATCAAAATCAAACAGCTGCATTCTCAACATACCTAGCTTGCAACACACTGGCAGTTAACTTAGATTGTAGTGAATGCTTGATTCTTGGTATGTGTTGGTGGTACCCTTGCGGGTCTAACTAACCTCTTTCTCTCACATTTCAGTTGACGTGGTGACAAAGCCACAGTCATACTGCACTGTCTGTTGACTCCATCAGAACCTGTTGAAAGAGAGTCCTTCACTTCTTTATTCATAAAAAATACATCCCTCCAAGACAAATGGAGTGACTGAAATGCTTTCTTTCTGTGGTAGGTTGGTTTCAGTTCAAATGAAGTTGTAACCTCATTGTCGTTCAGGTCTAAAAAGAACCAGTCGTTATAGCGGATGAACAGAATGTCCTTTCTTTCAGCTCTTCTGTCATTCAGATTAACAAGCCTGAGTGCTGATACACGAACCCTTTAACACACACACAACCTGTCCTAAAGGACTAAGGGGACCAATGGTAATTAGGGAGGAGTCACACGGAGGCAATCAGTGTCACCTTCCAAATGCCACATTATACAGTATCCTAAACTCTAGACATGAATCCCACTTATTATCTCAAAAAAATAATAATAATACAAATATGAATATTTTAGTAGACTATATGGTCTCACTTGACATGAACAACAGCTACAATAACATTTTAAATTTGACTTTCTTATTTGCACTATAAGGTGTAGACCAGGGTCCCACTTTAGACGAACAACAAATGTAAAGGCTTTATGGCCTTCATAGATGCTTCACTATTTATTAGCACATTTCCCTCGACATACAGGCCTAAATAGGCCTTATAAAGGGTATACGGCTTGGATTTGAGAAAGGTGGACTGAAACTCAAATCTAAAAGATGTGCCTTTTCACATGGGTACACAGTCGTTTTTTTATCCAAGCAGAACAGTGTCTCACTGATCTGTTCCTGCAGGAGCCTGGTGTGTCGTCAACCACCCAACCCAGGCAATAACTGTCATTAATAACTGTCATTAATTAGTCTGATAAATTACGTTCAAAACAGTGACATGTTTAAATAGTCCAATTTAGCTCAAATCCTAAATGAGATATTACATCAAAAGCCAGCCATTTCTCGCATTTTTTTCCCATTTGAAAAGCCACGCTGCCTTCCTGAAAGCATTTTAAACGTTACGATTTCCTCAGATGATAAAGCGGCACCTTTTAATGAAATTCTAATTAGTAATTTCATGGACTTTGTAACTAACCATATCTGATTAGTGCACATTTTCACAGCCCTGCTTTAATTAAGAACACTTATAGTACAGTTTCAAACAATTCCCCTTTCAAAGATTAAGCAAATGTGTTGGAAACTTACTTCGTAAACAACGAATGTTGCAATTTTGGTGTGTTAGATTTTATTTCCTTTTTTTTGCTCCATATTTGGTTTGTTGTTCTTTAATGCTTTTTGTCCATGTGCATGAAAAAACACATTAACAGTCTTGTAACAAATCTTTGCAGAAATGATTTAGTTCTGCTGATGAGGAACAAAAATCTTCTTCCTCGTCATCAGTTCTGCAAAGATTTGACCATATGTAGTCTCCTTTTAAACTTTACAACGGAATAAAGCAGGGTTCCTGTCAGGAATATCACCGAAGGTGGCTCCCCTTCCCGTTCGGGTGGCGCTCGGTGGTCGTCGTCACCGGCCTACTAGCTGCCACCGATCCTTTTTTCCTTTTTCGTTTGGTTTTGTCTAATTGTTTTCACCTGTTTCTTGTTGGGGTGTTAGGGTGGTGTTATTTAAGTTCGATTAGCCCGCTTGTGTTTGTGCGGGCTTGTTTTCTGTATTGTGAGAGGTGTTCTTGTTTATTGGGTTTTTCGCTGTCCGGTTTGTTACCAAAGTGTACTTAGGTGGAGTGTATTACGCCTATGTTTGGCGTTACCTTTTGTACCCTTTTTGGTTGGACATTAAAGCGTGTTTTTCCCCTATCCTTTGCTCTCTGCGCCTGACTCCACACCCATTCACTCTTTGAACGTTACAGTTCCCCAACTGGCGGCCGGCCCGCGGGTGGTTTTATTTGGCTACTGAAGTTTTCTGAGCAAAAAAAAGAGAAAAAAACCCCAACAGGAAATCAGCTCCAAGTTATTTGAATTTAAGAAATCTATTCCCAAGTATTCCATGCATAATAGAGAGACACTTGTGATCATATACAAATGTAAGCAAGGTTTGAAATGATGATGTTTTTAGTCAAACATGATATCTCTTTGGGCTTCTTGGGGTCAATCTGCACTCGACAAATGATTTGTAATTATGTTCCGGCACCCCCAACCATTCGCTCAAGAAAGAATTGACAGAATCTAGTTGATTATCCCTGGAATAAAGGCTAATACACTTTGAATTCTTATTCACTTGATTTCATCAGACCATATTTGTCTGTCTACACTCAGAGTATGTGATTTTATTCACTATTCCTTTAGGATATCATAGGTCCTTAGCTTTACATGTTTTCACATTTTGTAAAAAATTAGTATGCACTGGTCTGTAGTAGAAACGTACAAACTGTTGACCAGAGCCCCAATAAAACATAATTTGATTTCACTTCCATTCAAATATTTTTGTACTCGAGAAATAAATCTAGGTTCTTGAATTTGAACTTTGGCCCGGAGTATGAACTGGACTGGAATTAGTATTAATGTTCATCAGGCCTCTGTGTGGTAGTCTTTTCCTCACAATGTAGTGCTTTTGACACAGACTTTACCCAGTGGCCCTAGAGTCGGCCCCAGAGAGGGCCCCTGTGGAACCTCTCAGGTCCCTAACCACTGAAGTGTTTCCACGGTGGTGAACTGTTTCAATCTGACTGACATCCCAGCGTTGGAGAACACATTTAACCATGCACCGAGCATGACAGACCCCCTCACCCCTACCCTCTGCGAGGTTGATAACAACCGGATGACGTGGCTTCCGCTTTGGACGATAACAAGGCGACACTCCATCTTAACTCTTCCTCCACATTTACTAGATTGGTTCAACAGTGCAGAAAAGGACCAGAAAGAAAGAAACATGGCTCAGGCATTTTTTTACGTCTGCTACGTTAGGTTACCTCACCCCCTACCTTCTTGCCCCATCCATCTTTTTTAAACATGGAGTTCACCTTGTCAAGTCAAATGCCGGACCCGTAATTTGGACTAATAATTACCAGACATCACCACAATGAAACATCAGTGTCTGAACTTCTTTGGGCCAAACTGAATTTTAATACATTTGGAAAAGGTTGGCCAGAGGCAGGAACCCTGCACACTGGGAAAAGGAGTGCACATGTGGAAGCACTTATAGGATGTGATAAATGATTTTAAATCCACAGCTTTCCACAGAATGGAAATTAGCGCGAACAGGTGTTAAATGTGAACCACTGGTGCATTTTTAATCTGAAAGAAAACGTCCAGGTCTTTGGGCCAGATGTTGGGGGCTGGGGATGGGAATCGGCTGGGGCATTGGTGAGTGTTCATGGCCTGAGGTGGAGATGTGCGGAGGCCCTATTTGCATGACCTCTCGCTCCACTGAGAAATAACGGATCGCTTGTATCAGCTGTTCTCCTATAGGGAAAGAGAACCTTTCGTTTTGCCTGCCCATCGGCGACCACACTGCACCTCTGCTATTCCAAGACAAACAGCTTTTCTGTAGAGGTTGGCCTGTAAAGAATATCACTAATATTTTTATGTATCCTAATGATAACATTTGTAAACTTATTCCAGATATAATTCAAAATAGTGTTTTAGGGCTGAGTAATATAATAACAGCCAAACGTCCGCAACAGAACGTTTCCAACACTTCTGGCAATATTACAAATTTGTATTGGTCCATAAGATGGATAACTGCCATAAATTGGGCTTTCGTCAGGAAATGGCCAAGCATAATATCCATCAGAAGTGCCTTTGTTTTCCATCGGAAATTTTCAGCCAGGAGTCAAACTTGAACATTACCTAAATGCCCATGATTTAATTAACCTTAGGTGTCACCTAAGAGAGACATGCTGGATGTGACGAGTCATTTACATTGTCAGAGATAATGAAGGAATAACAGAAAGGCAAATACAACCGGCTCTACAGAAACAACTCCAATACAAATGAAGAGAAGGAAATGGGATCATGTTTCATGCTGGAGCACAATACATTGCCTCTAATTTTGGACAGCCTCAATCTGAGCAGTATGCCAGCCTCCCCATAATTTCCACGGATTATTTGGTGCATTACACCATCATCTAATTTTCAAGGATCTCCTCACTCAATTATATACCCTCAACACCCCCCCCCCCCCTCTCTCTTTCTCACACACACGTACCGTACACACAAACACTAAACTAGTTGCTGTATGCAGGTTGACGTTTATTGTCGTGAGTCTTGCCCTGGAGGCAGAACTAAATTTCATAAAAATTCATGAAAATAACAATTTGCTTTTTGGTCTTAATAAAAGGTTAAGCTTAGGCATTAGGGTTAACAGTGTATTTAAGGTTAGAGTTAAGGTTAGGGTTAGCTTTAAAATCCGATTTTATGACACAGCACAGTATACTAAGCACTCTGTTCTCCGTTTCTCTCTTACCTCCCTTTCCTTCCCTTCCCTCCTCTGTCAATCTCACTTTCACTATTGATTTCATGGAAAGTTTCTCAGACACACATGGATTGTCCACTTGTTTTCACTTGAAACACTCTCAGGTTGTTTTGTCCCAGCTGTCTAAACAAGGACATTAGGCACGTTCTGAGGCTGGAGTGATGTTGATGCGTTCTATATTTTCTTCGTCCTGAGAGGATCCCACAGTATGCCTCACTCTGTGGTACTATGGTACTTTATATACATCTGAAATTCTAGAGGGAAATGGACAGCTGCTGAGACTATCTGCTGTAATTCAAGTGAATTGACATCATACCGGTAGGATGGCATGGTGCCCAGATGGAGCTTAATGTAATACTATCTTGACTCCAACCATTTCATTAGCAGCGTGTGACCCCTCTTCTCCTATAGCCTCTGCAAAGGTAYGCTATAGACCAGCATTGTTTTGCCATGGTGACAGTGCTTTCCGGGAGTCTAATTGGCTGTTCCATTAATAACATGGACAAACAAATTTAGCAGAACCTGTCCTCTTTAAAACTGCGGGAACAAAGAGGTGGGTGGAAATCAATCTTGGCTTTCTGCCTGAGCCGCTGACCCTTTCACGCTTTGAAGATTGTTGCTATAAAAAAAAACAGCATCTGAGAAGTTATTTAACTACAAACAGAGTCCTACCTTCCCCATTCCAGCTGCATAATCAGGCATAATAAGTGGCTGCAAAGGTCCACTTAATGTATTTCTAACACTGGAGACCTGCTAATCTTGTCAGGGGAATGAGATGGAGGGAGAAACGTGTTGGAAGTCCCGGCTGAGCATGGAGCTGAGCATTTAACTCCATAACCATGCAGGCAAATGCCTGGGCGCCTTTTCACACAAAAAGAGAAAAGAGAGGGGTGGAATAAGCCCCAGTTTCATATTTCAGCCCAAAGTGGGGTTCCATTTTTCCGCTTTAGTTGCCATCGAGGAACAGTGGCAAGGACAACAACAGCAGCCCCTGCAGTAACAGACTGCCTCAGCAGGCTGAAGCCTCATAAACCAGAGCCATTATCAGTCAGTATGGGCCTTTAAATAGAGAGCCCTTCACATCAGGCATGTGTGTGTGCTCTGTTAGGTGAACATCAACCCTTTCCTCATTCATGGATGGAGTATGTATGGCTGCAGACCACTGCATGTGATTATTGGACAGTATTTTTTTTWAATCATTAAGACATGTCCTTTAACCTGAAAGAACATCACATRTTTTGGCTCTGTAACCCAATTTTAAAGTTTCCTATTGTATTTAAACAAATACTGTGTTTGTCTGATGAAGATGTCCATTACAATATTAGCACGTAACGTTGTTTGTGGCTGGTCAATATTGTTTAATGGCCATCTGCTTGGAGTCTGCTCCAAATTCATGCTTTGTATAGGCCTATTTGGCACTTCCAAATGTGCAAAATAATACGTTGCATTACAGAATAGGCCTATCAAAATCTCTTGTGATATATGAAGTGCAATTATGCGCTACATTTCAGGACAGATTGTGTAGTATCCTGCTTTTGATCCAAATGAAACTATTAAAATGACAGCTTAGCTTACCGTCATCACTTCTGAAACACAAAAGCAAGTGAAGCCAGAGAAAACACAAAAGGAAGATGAAACAAATAAAGACTTCCAAAACAACACTCAAACTCATCAGATATCAAATTCCCTCCACTGTATTTGTCAAAACACCTTTATGAAAGTCTTTAAAATGCAGCATTCCCATTAACAGCTCAAGCATATAATCACATCTACGTAATGAGGTATTAATTAAGCAAAGGGCATCTATTGCCCTCACTAACAGCCTCATAAACAACTGACAGGAGATGTATGATTTTTGACTCCCTGACACCATTAAACAAATCAATATTGGGTTGTGCAGCCGTGTACTTTGGCTGGCTCTTCCTAGTCTTAGCCAATCAGCCGTGCTGAATACTAATGAGGGAATTAACTGCCTCATATTCGGCATGTGTCCCATCAAACAGATCCTTATCATGGGGGAGATGAACGTCTCATTTGCATGGAAAAAGACTGCTTTTGTAGGTAAAGATTTCACAATATGTCACTCATTATGTACCCCACGCACCTCCTTTCTCTCCTTTCTCCCTTGTTTCCCCTCTCACACACACACGCATACACAAACACACACACACAAACACACAGCCACCACCGCACTACAATATATAGTTGTCTGACATTCAGCATCCACTACAGTGGCTTACATATGCAGTGGGGGGGGGGGCTTGAAGATGCATCTTACAATAATGCATTACCATTCATGTCAGCACTGTGTTGAACATTTTTTCATTTATTTTTCCAGACACATTATTTTTCTAATCACGTCTATGATTTATTTGAAATATTTCTGTCTGTGTGTTGAGACAGACAACCTCACTTGGCATGCTGGTCCTTTTGATTGTTGCAGTAATCTTATTTGATAAATATTGCTCTTAGCGTACTTAATGAGGTTTGCTGTTCAAATCACAATGGTGAGCCTTCCAAGCCTGTCAGGTATAATACCATTTAAAAGAGTGTCAGATAAAATGGAGACTGCAGTGTTGTATTGGGTAACAAGCATACTATGTGTAAAATACAGGCACTAGCTTAGAGCTAGGTGCCATTCCTTCCTATAATGCATGGTTCGTCGAGCCAGATTCAAACCGATGGCTATCAGAAACACAGGTTATACCAGCCACAGATCCAATACAAGTTTGTAGTTGCCGGTTTATTTTCATTGTTGATCAATTTATCAATGTCATAAACAGTAATATCCCAAATAAGAAATAGTAGTTTATATAATCATATATAAACATTTTCTCTCCAGATCATAAAAACATATATTTTCTCTAGGCTTAAGTTTGACGAAGAGAAGCCCAGAATGCCAGAGCATCGTCTAATTTAGTCCCCTCTCACTGATCAGCCCAGTGAAATGAATGACAGGGGGGACGGCCTGTTGTCTTTGTTCCGTGTGTGTGGCCGCGGGGCGGCGAGTTAATGCAGGAGATTGACTCTTAATTGCACTGGGGGAACGAACGCTCATCTTTTCTCATTAATGAGACGCAGCGAGAGCCCYGAGATTTTCTCATCACACAAATACGTCTCCTCCATCTGTCAGGTTAAGTGCAGTTTAGATTATTGCCTTGAACTTCCAGAACATATCATTTCTCTGTGCACTGTGTCTTCAATTGTTGAACTTTGGGAGAGAAGGCGGGGCCTAGAGAGTCAGGTCGGGGTTAAGGGGTGGACCTCTGAAGTGAGGCAGTCACATATGTGATAGGAGGCCAGAAGGGGCAGAGCTCAACCTACAGTCCATAGTGAAACCTCTTCATAGAGCCTAACGAGGCAGATGAGAAGGCCATTTATAATATCAGGTTTCAATTGCGTTTTGTCCATTCTCCAGATCAAAAGACAATCTTAATTTGAGTGCTGTTCCAAAAGACAAGTTGTCCTATCGTAATACAGATGATGAGGGTGAAATGGATAGAGAGAGAAGGAGAGGGGATGAGAATGGAGTAATGTCGGGCTTTCTGGAGGTGTGAGTTGACCTCTGTCTGAGGAAATGACCATTGCCTCCTCATGAGCACAAAGCAGCAGACTTTTTTGGTGTAGCACTAAAATGTGCTCCTCTGGGGCTCATTGAAAAATGATAGCCGAATAAGTGTTTGAAGTCTGCCAAAGACGATTCTAGTGGGATGATGATGAAACTCTTATGCAGGCAATTTTCCCTCTCTTTTTTCCCCACTAACTGTACCATGATGCGTGTTCTCTTGTCGCGCCTGGAGTGGAGGTTGCCAAACTCATTTCACCTCTTGGACCTCAGCTTGACTCGAAGCCAGACAACCAAAAGTGATAAGGCTGAATTAAGCTGCTACTCTCCTGTGGGAATGTTATTATACCGCCAGAAAGAGGCATTGATTTCCCTATTAGAACAACAGGTAATGTTGTGTAAAATAACTCTGAGCCCTCTTAAATGGCAGGTAATACTGAGTGAATAAAGATACAATTATGTTAATGGATTATACCATACCCTCCAAGGTCCATTTAAATATGAAAAATTCACACATCATAATGTTTTGAGAACCATAATCATCATCCTGTCTACTATATTCCACTATGGAACCACTATGTAAATGCTGCTGAAATAAGTATATTTTTGTAATTTATTGAGCTTTTTTGAATTTTTGTGGGTACTGTAAAAAAAAACAATTGGGGGCTGGAGACAATGTGTAGACAGTGATGACAAGCCTAGCTTAGTGTTTCCATGGTTGCACCTCAATTCCCTCGAAACTGCAGCCCTCCCCGATATACGATCGTGTTACACTCATTTGTTTTCATTATTGCATCAAAGACGAACTGGTCGTGAAGCGGCCATTTGCCTCTGCACCACAGCGCATGCAGGCCCGAAGAACAAATGTGATTCTGAAGTCACTTCGGGGTTACGTAAGCAATAAGGAATCTGTACTTTAATAAAAGGTTAGAATCACATTCTTATGTTACGACCTAAAGAGAGAAACAGCCACTGAACTTTTAGGAAATAAATCCTGTATTACCCCTTATTAAAGCTGGTTGATTTTAAAATCCTGATCTGGAGTTAAAGTTCATCCGTGCCACACTGTGTAACTTTCATGAAATAAAAGACAAAACCTCTTCTGTAAAAAAGTCAAATTCAACAAAAATGGAGCTTACCCACTCCAAAAATTATAATTCTCCTCAGAATGACAACAAGTGTTGGTAAACGACGTTGATATTTTGTTTAAGGAGCTCAGCAGGGTATGTTAAGTAGTCTGTGCCGTGAATCACAGAAGAGCTGGAGGGTAAGGGGTGAAGGGAAATTCTGACCCCAGTGGACAGGTGGAGGTAAACTGAGACCCGTACCACCCGAGGGGAGGATGAACTTAAGACGTGTCCCTCACCGTCCTTTCGAGGTGGAGGTCAGCATATTTCCTTCGCTAATCTTCCAAACTGCCCTAATCAGAGGCCCTTTTTCTCCAGATGAAATAGAACCAACCACGAGGGCAGGGCAGTCACAATTAGGAGTCATAAAATATAATAAAAACCTCAAAAACTGAGCTGCAGTAACTGGGGGAGTCAGAGGAAGAACAGAGAAGATCTTTGTACAGGGAAAAATATGAGTCATGAATTAAACAGACACACCTTGTTCAAATGACTAAGATGTGTCTTAGTCACTCTCTCCATCACAAGGGAACTCACCATCTTCGCCAGATGGAATAATGGCTAAGATGGATAATAATAAAAAAAGATCAATTTATATCATAAGTGAAAGGGACACAATGCATGCACTTTGAGCCTTCAAGTCTTCAAAGTTATGATTGCATGAATCTACATTCACAAAGACGTAAGGATGTAAAGATAACTGTCTGAAATCACACAGGTTGTTTGTTTTTCCACGAGCATCTCTAAGACAGTGTTATTGTTTGTTTTTCGAAATCCTGTAATTAAGACAGCCGCAAATTTGTATTTCTGTTGTCTGAGGCCTTAGGCCAGGCTTAACAGTATTTAGCATTGTAGAGTGTACCCCCCATCCAACAGGATAGATCAAAAACAGGGTAAAAAGGAGAAAAATWGCATGTGGTCTCATAATCCACACAGTGAAATTGCAGACATTTTGTAAGTATGTATTATATACAGTAGGTCAAAAGTATTGATGTCATACAAACTTAAGGGGCACGGCAATACACTTTTGCTCTATTAATGTGAATTCACTACTCATTTATAGAAGAAAGTCAACATTAGTATCACACTAGTCATTTGCTGGCACATTTTTACCAAGAAACCAAGGTATGGGTATAGATATTGGGCATTTCAACTGTGTAGTGTACCTAGAGTGAGTCTGCCTCTCCCTTCAACCTTTACAACAGAAATATTTACTGATTGAAGCCAAAGGGAATTACAATGTCTTATTTCATACAATCAAAGCCAACTCACAGACAACTCTAACACACAACCTTTACCCAACGTAACAATTTTCCTCTTACATCTGGTTGGGTTGTCAGCTTGACACAAAAAGTGATAGATGATGCCAAAGGGTATTTGGAAACGCCTTGAGTTTTTGACACTCATTACGTTGGGATTACAAGATGTCAAGCTTGAACATATTTCTCATTTCTAAAGTATACCTCGAACAAAGAGTTACATTACAGGCCAGGAATCCTCAGGGACCCACCAGGTTGTGTTTGCGCAGGGCACTGCTCATGGGTGATATCTCAACTCCCAACGTTACTGAACCTGGCCATCACCCGTCAGGTCCCAATCACGACAAACAAACCATTAGCTGTCAAAGTGTGACCCGCCTGCAATATTGACCGCTCATAAGCTTACACACAATACACTAACATACACTTCAGAMGAAGTTTTCTGTGTACATAGACAAATACTTTGAGTGCTGATCAAGGGTTACTTTTTCATTGAGCTGGTAATGAATTTGATTAGCTTGTAATGAAATATATTGTATCAGAGAGATTCTTGTATATTGATTTATTTTCTACTTTCATGTAGTGGGTTCCACAAATTAAACTCCTAAGATACAGATAGCAGATATAGAGAATGGCAATGTATCCAGCTTGGTTCAGGTGGATATCAGTGCACTTTAAAAGTGCCTTGCGTCCTCTGAGTCTCAATCATCACTCAATCCACACCTAATGTTTCTTGCTTGTGCAGTCAAACATTTAACTATGTTACAGTGCATTGCTGTGACTTCATCACTTCAAAACTTCACTGCATGTCAGAACAGGGCTGCTAAGGGTCTGTCTGTGGTAGTGTTGTGAGATATCTGTGACATCGCTAAGGGAAAGGCCTGGCCACACCCCCCTGTGTTTGTGTCTTCGAGGCTGCTGCTTCCTTCCTCCTTCAGAAGGATATTGGTGAGGATTTGTTACATTCCTCCTCCACGATGCTTGCATCCAATCAGCACATTTATTCTCTTGTTTTTCGCAGTCCCCGCCCTTTTGAACTCAGGAAATGCCGCAAAGAGCAGGAATAGCTGCCCAGGGGTCAGTGGTTGGATGACGTGGGAGGGAGTGTGGGTCTTGCTCGGCGGGAGGTGGGGCACTCAATCCCTGATTGCCTGTAGTACTGAGATGGATGGGAGATGGAGGGATGTGGAGTGTGGGAGTTTAGCTAGAGCTAGACCTTTGGTATGCCCCGATGGTCCCGTAAAATCACAGGGGAACCATGTTAGCTGCAAGAAAATGTCAGATGTGACCAGGAATGAATGGGAATTAACTATCTTAAAGAACAAGGGAGAGCACTGACTGAGATCAGGTCTAACGCAGCACATACAGTGTCTTCTGAAAGTATTCAGACCTCTTTACTTTTTCCACATTTTGTTATGATACAGCCTTCTTCTAAAATGTATTGAATTGTTTTTTCCCCTCATCAATCTACACACAATACCCCATAAAGACAAGGCAAAAACAGGTCACATTTTATTTGTTGCTAATTTATAAAAAATAAAACTTAAATATTACATTTACGTAAGTATTCAGACACTTTACTCAGTACTTGGTTGAAGCACCTTTGGCGGTGATTACAGTTCAAGACTTCTTGGGTATGACGCTACAAGCTTGGCATACCTGTATTTGGGGAGTTCCTCCCATTCTTCTCTGCAGATCCTCTCAAGATCTGTCAGGTTGGATGGGGAGTGTTGKTGCAAAGCTATTTGCAGGTCTCTCCAGAGATGTTCAATCGGGTTCAAGTCCGGGCTCTGGTTGTGCCACTCAAGGACATTCAGAGACTTGTCCCAAAGCCACTCCTGCGTTGTCTTGGGTGTGTGCTTAGGGCCCTTGTCCTGTTGGAAGGTGAACCTTGCCCCAGTCTGAGGTCCTGAGTGCTCTGGAGCAGGTTTTTATCAAGAATCTCTCTGTACTTTGCTTCATTCATCTTTGCCTCGATCCTGACTTGTCTCACAGTCCCTACTGCTGAAAAACTCCCCACAACATTATGCTGCCACCACCATGCTTCACCGTAGGGGTGGTGCCAAGTTTCTTCCAGACATGACGCTTGGCATTCAGGCCAAAGAGTTCAATCTTGGGTTCATCAGACCAGAGAATCTTGTTTCTCATTGTTTCTTTAGGTGCCTTTTGGCAAACTCCAAGAGGGCTGTCATGTGCCTTTTACTGAGGAGTGGCTTCTGTCTAGCCACACTACCATAAAGGCCTGATTGGTGGAGTGATGCAGAGATGGAAGGCTATCCTATCTCTACAGACGAACTCCAGAGCTCTGTCAGAGTGACAATCGGGTTATTGGTCACCTCCCTGACCAAGGCCCTTCTACCTGACTGCTCAGTTTGGCCGGGCGGCCAGCTCTAGGAAGAGTCTTGGTGGTTCCAAAGTTCTTTCATTTAAGAATGATCGAGGCCACTGTGTTGTTGGGGATCTTCAATGCTGTAGACATATTTTGGTACCCTTCCCCAGATCTGTGCCTCGACACAATCCTGTCTCGGAGCTCTACGGACAATTCCTTCTACCTCATGGCTTGGTTTTTGCTCTGACATGCACTCTCAACTGTGGGACCTTATTGCTTCTTTAATCAGAAAAATAGTTTTCAGCTGTGCTAACATAATTGCAAAAGGGTTTTCTAATGATCAATTAGCCTTTTAAAATTATAAACTTGGATTAACTAACACAACTTGCCATTGGAACACTGGAGTGATGGTTGCTGATAATGGACCTCTGTACGCCTAAGTAGATAATCCATGAAAAATCTGCCGTTTCCAGCTACAATAGTAATTTACATTAACAATGTCTACACTGTATTTCTGATCAATTTGATGTTATTTTAATTTACCAAAAATTGCTTTTCTTTCAAAAACAAGGACATTTCTAAGTGACCCCAAACTTTTGAACAGTAATGTGTGTGAAATAATGAAATGGAAGATTGTGCCATTTAAGTCCGCCTGATGGATTAGGCACCATGGCATTAAAAAGGGTTGTACTGTGGTCTCATTGCATTTATTACCCTTCAGTGTATGATACACTGTATCATCTCAGCCCATCTTTTCTGATAGTCTAGTACATTGCCTTGCAAAAGKTTTTCCTATTTTGTTGCATTACAACCTGTAATATAAATAGATTTTTATCTGGATTTCATGTAATGGACATACACAAAATAGCCCAAAAATAACTTGTTTAAAAAAATAAAATAATAATAAATAAACTGAAAAGTGGTGCGTGTATACCGTTGAAGTCGGAAGTCTACATACACCTTAGCCAAATACATTTAAACACAGTATTTCACAATTCCTGACATTTAATCACAGTAAAAATTCCATGTATTAGGTCAGTTAGGATCACCACTTTATTTTAAGAATGTGAAATGTCAGAATAATAGTAGAGAGAATGATTTATTTCAGCTTTCATGTCTTTCATCACATTCCCAGTGGGTCAGAAGTTCACATACACTCAATTACTATTTGGTAGCATTGCATTAAATTGTTTAACTTGGGTCAAACGTTTCGGGTAGCCTTCCACAAGCTTCCCACAATAAGATGGGCGAATTTTGGCCCATTCCTCCTGACAGAGCTGGTGTAACTGAGTCAGGTTTGTAGGCCTCCTTGCACACACACACTTTTTCAGTTCTGCCCACACATTTTCAATAGGATTGAGGTCAGGGCTTTGTGATGGCCACTCCAATACCTGGACTTTGTTGTCTTCAAGCCATTTTGCCACAACTTTGGAAGTTTGCTTGGGGTCATTGTCCATTTGGAAGATCCATTTGCGACCAAGCTTTAACTTCCTGACTGATGTCTTGAGCTGTTGCTTCAATATATCCACATAATTTTCCATCCTCATGATGCCATCTATTTTGTGAAGTGCACCAGTCCCTCCTGCAGCAAACACCCCCACAACATGATGCTGCCACCCCCGTGCTTCACGGTTGGGATGGTGTTCTTCGGCTTGCAAGCCTCCCCCTTTTTCCTCCAAACTTAACGTTGGTCATTATGGCCAAACAGTTTTAGTTTTATTTCATCAGACCAGAGGACATTTCTCCAAAAAGTACGATCTTTGTCCCCATGTGCAGTTGCAAACCGTAGTCTGGCATTTTTATGCCGATTTTGGAGCAGTGGCTTCTTCCTTGCTGAGCGGTTATGTCGATATAGGACTCGTTTTACTGTGGATATAGATACTTTTGTATCTGTTTCCTCCAGCATCTTCACAAGGTCCTTTGCTGTTGTTCTGGGATATATTTGCGTTTTTCGCACCAAAGTACGTTCATCTCTAGGAGACAGAACGCATCTCCTTCCTGAGCGGTATGACGGCTGCATGGTCCCATGGTGTTTATACTTGCGTACTATTGTTTGTACAGATGAACATGGTACCTTCAGGCATTTGGAAATTGCTCCCAATGATGAACCAGACTTGTGGAGGTCTACAATTTATTTTCTGAGCTCTTGGCTGATTTCTTTTGATTTTCCCATGCCGTCAAGCAGAAAGGCACTGAGTTTGAAGGTCGGCCTTGAAACTTTTAACATCCCACGGAGCAACATTAAATGCATTATTTAAAAATGGGAAAAATATGGCACCACAACAAACCTGCCAAGAGAGTACCGCCCACCAAAACTCACAGGCCAGGCAAGGAGGGCATTAATCAGAGAGGCAACAAAGAGACCAAAGATAACCCTGAAGGAACTGCAAAGCTCCACAGCAGAGATTGGAGTACCTGTCCATAGGACCACTTTAAGCCGTACACTCCACAGAGCTGGGCTTCACAGAAGAGTGGCCAGAAAAAAACATTGCTTGAAGAAAAAAATAAGSAAACACGTTTGGTGTGCGAGACTCCCCAAACATATGTAAAAAGGTACTCTGGTCAGATGAGACTAAAATTGAGCTTTTTGGACATCTAGGAAAACGCTATGTCTGGCGCAAACCCAACACCTCTCATCACCCTGAGAACACCATCCCCACAGTGAAATTATGGTGGTGACAGCATCATGTTGTGGGGATGTTTTTCATCGGCAGGGACTGAGAAACTGGTCAGAATTGAAGGAATGATGGATGGTGCTAAATACAGGGAAATTRTTGAGGGAGACCTGTTTCAGTCTTCCACAGATTCGAAACTTCCAGTAGGACAATGACCCTAAGCATACTGCTAAAGCAACACTCAAGTGGTTTAAGGGGAAACATTTAAATGTCTTGGAATGGCCTAGTCAAAGCCCAGACCTCAATCCAATTGAGAATCTGTGGTATGACTTAACCCATCCAACTTGAAGGAGCTGGAGCAGTTTTGCCTGGAAGAATGGGCAATAATCCCAGTGGCTAGATGTGCCAACCTTATAGAGACATACCCCAAGTGACTTGCAGCTGTAATTGCTGCAAAAGGTGGCTCTACAAAGTTTTGACTTTAGGGGGGGGTGAGTTGATATGCACGCTCAAGTGTTCTGTTTTTTTGTCTTATTTCTTGTTTGTTTCACAATAAAAAATATTTAGCACCTTCAAAATGGTAGACGTGTTGTGTAAATTAAGTGATATACAAACCCCCAAAACATACATTTTAATTCCAGGTTGTAAGGCAACAAAATAGGAAAAATGCCAAGGGGGTGAATACTTTCACAAGCCACTGTAGGTGTCACTTTTTATGGGTGGATATGTTTCGTAGACAAGTTACACATTTGGATCATAACCAATGCATTGAGATTACAATTGGACTTGCACACCATACTTTCAGAAATCGGGACAATCACATTTGTTTTATTCTAAATAGTTTTACTTATAGAAATGCATGAAACCTGTCCATATCGTGAACCTGCTAAGGAATGAGACAAAATTAGTTTTCCCTCATATATCCCTCCACCTTAGCACTGTCATAAGCTATTTTCTGCTCTACTGCAAATCCTAATTGATCGCTCTCAATCTTAGCTTTACATTACATGGGGAGATGACATCATTTGATACCAATATTTCGTGCCGCTCTTGCAGCCTAATGTTGTTTTGCCAGCTTTACCGCAAAGCACTGTCTAGACAAAAGCATATGTACACAGAAACACAGAGTGGATAAATGTTTAGACAGTCATTATTTTAATTTTTAAAAATGGATTGACTTACCTCTAGGAGAGAGTGCCAGTCATTGTTGAATTGCGGCTTGGCAAGTGTTCTGCAAAGGCCTCTTGCGCCTTGCTCTCTATCAAGCGTAATGCTCACGTGCTTCAGGGGAGTAGGTCAACTATGAAGAGACAATAGTGTAATTGATGAAAGAAGTAGAGATGAGGTCTTGCTGTCAATCCATTTCCACCCAGGACTGTAGCAGTGGATATGTATCCTACCTGTTGACTGTTGCGCTTTTGAAGCTCAATGTGCACCTTTTGCCTCAATYACGAATCCTGTTGGTTCATATTCACCTGTCAATCTAAAAAATATTAGCAGTCATTTGAATGAAAGGGATAGATCCTTTCAAAACGAAGAGTGTGGTGTGTTGTGAAGAAAGGAACGGTGTAATGCAGACATACACATAACAGCCAGGTAGAATTTGTATTGATTTATACTCATCATGGCAAGCTCTCTCTTTTATCAGAACAATTATGACACCCACATTGTAAGGGTCCTGTGTGTAGCTGGTGTAGAGAGTCAGGCGCAGGACAGCAAATATGAGTAATCAACGTACTTTTACTCGAAACGACAAATGTACAAAGTAACATCACGAGCACACAAATGACGGACCGAAAATACAATAAACAATCACTCGCAAACAAACATGGGCAACAGAGGGTTAAATAATAAACAGGTAATTAATAATAAACAGGTAATTGAGTGAAACCAGGTGTGTAAGACTAAGAGAAAACAAAGGGGAAATGAAAAGTGGATCGGCGGTGGCTAGAAGGCCGGTGACGTCGACCGCCGAACGCCGCCCGAACAYGTAGAGGGACCGACTTCGGCGGAAGTCGTGACACACATACATCAGTCACGATCATGTTTAATTGCTGCTCATTTCTTCAGGGTACAACAGCAGCATCCCAGTAGGCCCAGGCCCCGTCCCTAACCCCTACTCCTTTCCTGCCTCCTCCTTCTCCTCTCACAGGTTGTCCTCACTCATGCGCTTACTAAAAAACAACAGATCAGCACCTGTGATGGCAGGTGATTTATTTGACACTAAACCGCCATGAAGAGAGCGCTGTAGAGAGGGAGGGACAGAGAGCCAGCAGACACACTAGCTAGCTGCAGCCCTGGAGGCCTGGAAGTCAACGCCCCCACTGTAAACCACTTACCGCTTGCTTCGTTCTGCTTCTCATGTGACTGTTTTCTTTATTTCCTCAGCTAAAAGACGGCAGAATCATTGCCATTCATCACCATGAGGTCATAAAAAGCCCGGAGGATGATATAATCATGTCTATTGAGGGGGTGTGGTTGGCTGATGTCCCCAGTGTGTGACATCACTGAACCTGGGTCCGGCCCCCAAGACCACAGGCTTTGGCCCCCTCACAGTCAGGACATATTGGGCCACCATGCCGCGGACCAATGGCTGAGGATTAAAGCATGTTTCCCCTGCGTCTGTCCATTTGATTGAGCTGATCAGACAACGCACAGTGCAGGATGTTGTCCAAGGACCTAACGAGAGTAGAATTATTGAGTAACAGGAAATGAAAAAATTCCTGCAATGCCGATCCACCACTCAAAGCAATTCTATCGCAATCTGGCCTGCCCCCTCTCTGAACTCCAGCCATGGAGGTTTCTTTCTTTCTTTTTTTTTTCATCCTTTAATACGGAGACTATTATGGGCTCAGAAACTACAGTACATGCTTGATGCTCTCTCACTGGTTTCCAGTCAACAAATAGCTTTTGATGTTAGATATGTTGTTAATAAAGCTGTATTCTTTACCTTTATAAGGATGTATGTAATACTATGTGGCCCTGGATAAATCAAACATCCAGGCCTCATGTTACTGTTACTTATGTTACTGAGGCCGTATAATCACAATACCTACAAGTTACCCTGTAACAGTCTTGAGTCGAGTAAGTTACAAAGGACACATAACCATCAGGGGGGCCCAGTATTCAAACCCACTGTCTGTCCCAAATCAGCTTAGCATTAAATGTGTACGTGGCACTGGGTTTGGRTGTGTTAGCGGCCTAATATGTTGTAACACTTGGAACATTTGGAAATCAGCTAGTGCAATGAGAGGAACAGCTAGATGACCTAAAAGCCTGGCCTAATGGTCCTGTTTAGGTCATTGTAAGGGCCATGGCATTGTAAGTACCTTGTGTAACAGGACCTTTCCTACAGCAGCATATCAATACCTGTGAAGTCAAGCAGAACTATTACCTTGGTGTTGGGATGTCAACCAACATCACAGGAACAGCCTTACCAGTCCAGAGTTCAAAACATGAATAGTAACGCATTTATACAGTTGATTACCAACCAATTTGATTTAAAAGTGAAAATAACACAACCCAAAGAGAGGAAGGCACAGTGTCTGTAAAATCTGTGGTGATTATCGTAGATAACTTACCTGAATAAGTAAGTTAAGCAAACATCGATATGTAAAAGAAAGTCTGTTTCTGTCAAACTGTAACCACGTGTAGATGAAAAGTGAAGGGAGGTATCAAACTGTGACCACACAGCCGCCAACCCACCAGAACCTTTATGACTCAGTAACACAGACTCACACTCGTGCTAAACGAGCGTGTCAAATATTAGCGAATAGAGGAAAAATGACAGGTGCATTACTTTAATATTTCAACCGCATGTGGGAATGTTTAACATGGCACTGCTAATGTGGCCCCACATGGCTGTTCTCGTTAACAGGACGGCTGGAGCAGGAGCTAGAGGTCACTGGGAGGCTGAGAACATTTATGCCCATTAGTCAAATAGCATTTTTGGGTTTGTTAAAACTTCAACACGGCTTAGAGCCATGTTTTGTGGTTTGTGAAACACTTCCTGTTCTATATGAGCTTCATTGCGTCACGGCTCTAGGGGCTGCACAGGTAATGATGCAGGACTTGACAACACATCTAGTCATGAATACTATTGCACTGTATCAGACGTACTAAATACTAACTGAACACCAGTTCTGTTATATACACATCTAGATGTGTATAAGAGACAGGTGGAGAACAGGAGGGCTTCTTAAAGAAAAACTAACAGGTCTGTGAGAGCCGGAATTCTTACTGGTTGGTAGGTGATCAAATACTTATGTCATGCAATAAAATGCAAATGAATTACTTAAAAATCATACAATGTGATTTTCTGGATTTTTGTTTTAGATTCCGTCTCTCACAGTTGAAGTGTACCTATGATAAAAATTACAGACCTCTACATGCTTTGTAAGTAGGAAAACCTGCAAAATCGGCAGTGTATCAAATACTTGTTCTCCCCACTGTATACTGTACGGTTATGAATCAACCAAACATGACAATTTCTGCATACTCAAATATACCCAAATCTGTCTCTCAGACAGAGAAAATGTGACCAGGTGGTTCTTTCAATGATTCCCGACTCATTACATTCCTCAAATACTTCAATTTGATCAAAAATAACAACCATTATCCCCTGCGCTCACACATCAAACCTGGGTAGACAGAACACTTAGATAGTGTCCAAAGAAGTGATTTTTGATACCACTGATGAGCTGCCCTTCACCTGCTGTGATGGACCTGAAATATGTATCTAATCAAATCAAATCAAATGTCATTTGTCACATGCACCAAATACAACAGGTGTAGTAGACCTCACGGTGAAATGCTTACTTACAAGCCCTTAACCAGCAATGTAGTTTTAAGACAAATAAGTGTTAAGTAAAAAATTGCTAAGTAAAACATTTCAATTAAAATAACAAATAGTTGAAGAGCAGCAGTAAAAGAACGGTAGCGAGGCTATATGCAGGAGTACCGGTACAGAGTCAATGTGTGGGGGTACAGGTTAGTCGAGGTAATTAAGGTAATATGTACATGTAGGTAGAGTTCATGTGACTATGCATAGATAATAACCAGAGAGTAAAAGCAGCGTAAAAGAGGGGGACGACGATGACGACAATGCAAACAGTCTGGGTAGCCATTTGATTAGCTGTTCAGGAGTATTATGGCTTGACAGGTGTTAGGGTCCAGCCACCCTAGCCACCCTGGTCTGTTCTCTCTGCTACCGCACAGCAAGCTGTTAAGAAGCCTTTTGGACATAGACTTGGCACTCCAGTACTGCTTGCCGTGCGGTATCAGAGAGAACAGACTAGGGTGGCTAGGGTGGCTGGAGTCTTTGACAATTTTTAGGGCTTTCCTCTGACACCGCCTGGTACAGAGGTCTTGGATGGCAGGAAGCTTGGCCCCAGTGATGTACTGGGCTGTACACACTACCCTTTGTAGTGCCTTGTGGTCGGAGGCCGAGCAGTTTCCATACCAAGCAGTGATGCAACCAGTCAGGAGGCTCTKGATGGTGCAGCTGTATAACTTTTTGAGGATCTGAGGACCCATGCCAAATKTTTTCAGTCTCCTGAGGGGGAATAGGCTTTGTTGTTCCCTCTTCACGACTGTCTTGTTGTATTTAGACCACGTTAGTTTGTTGGTGATGTGGACACCAAGGAACTTGGAGCTCTCAACCTGCTGCACTACAACCCCGTCAATGAGATTGGGGGCGTGCTCGGTCCTCCTTTTCCTGTAATCCACAATCTCCTTTGTCTTGATCACGTTGAGGGAGAGGTTGTTATCCTGGCACCACACGGCCAGGTCTCTGACCTACTCCCTATAGGCTGTCTTATTGTTGTCGGTGATCAGGCCTACCACTGMTGTGTTGTCGGCAAACTTAATGATGGTGTTGGAGTCGTAGCCTGGCCGTGCAGTCATGAGTGAACAGGGAGTATAGGAGGGGAATGATCACGCACCCCTGAGGGACCCCCGTGTTGAGGATCAGCGTGGCGGATGTGTTGTTGCCTACCCTTACCACCTGGGGGGCGGKCCGTCAGGAAGTCTAGGATCCAGTTGTAGAGGGAGGTGTTTCGTCCCAGGATCCTTAGCTTGGTGATGAGCTTTGAGAGCAATATGGTGTTGAACGCTGACCTGTAGTCAATGAATAGCAAAAAAGTGATCTGGTCACATCCATATGGACCATCGAAAAAAGTTATCTGCTCATCCAAAGATGTGATCTGGGACGCCTCTGTGGATTGTCCAAGAAAATTATCTGATCATCAACAACAATAAAAAGATAATGGCRAGCCCTATGAATCTTCCAAAAAATTTGGTCTGGGACACAAACCCTGATGGTCCAAAAACTTAAACAGGAAGACCAATAAAGTCTTGTGGTCACCTGTGGTTCAAGTAAGTTAACCTGTGGTTGGAGGAAGTGATCCGGGGTACTCCACCACTCCAACTAGTGATGCAATGCTATGCTTGAAGGGGATCATCCATGGGTTTGTAACTTTATCTAGAGCCTTGGACATTTGCTCCGGATAAATAACTACATTATCTCCCCCATTTAAAACATCCCCAAAAAATGCTAAATACTAACCATTTTGGGGTTCTTACCGAAACTAAACCCAAAAMCTAATGTTATCATTTTGACAAGCCAAGTGAGTGAAAAAATGTTATAATTTAATGATTCTGACAGTGTTCATATCAGTCGTCTGAGATAAGCAGAAAAGCCATCACATATTATACAGTATACTCACACAGAAAGAACTCCTGTAGTCACTTTCTTCTCAAATATAACACAGAGGTAACCAATGTACAATCATTTGTCTCTGTCACTAACGTAGGGAGCTGAGTGGAATGTGTTTTTTCTTTTGTGTGTAAACCTGCCAATTCCGAGGCTCTTTCATTCCCCCTCTTCATGCACATGAGGTACGGTTCAAAGGGTGACTCTCTGACATGGCGTGTGATCACTCCTCCGTCCTTTATCTGCCTCCCCACATTAGCACGTAAATGAGGCTGCACTTGGAGTTTCTACGAGCTGCGGCGCGCTCAGTGTGAACAGGAGTTGCGCCGTTATCATTATTGGACAGATTTCTGACATTCTTACACTTCAGTTTCATTAACATTCAAAATGGCTGTGTATTTGACACTGTTTAMGTTCAGAGGATTTTTGAATGCTTTCAGGGCTTTTCATCTACAAAACCAACCTGAGTATCCAAAGTTATGCGCCTCACTTTATAGTATTATAATGAGTTTTCATCAGTGTGCTGCTCTCTGTAAGAGTATCATCACTGCAATCATTTACCAATAATACTCCAAAAAATAAGTCAGTGTTCTTTGCAGAACTCCTGAGATTCTGACATGAATTAGCATTTTAGGCTGTAATATAGCTAATGAACAGCATTGTGATATTTCTAATGGGTCTGGATATGTCTGCTGCAGTAGTGTGTGTACCTAGGCCTGCGGTGGGGCGACTGTGAGGTCCTGAAACGCCATTGTGATTCAAGCAGAGCTTATCACATGGGATAGAACTGGCAGCCTCTTAAAAGGTATTATATGTACTCTCCTTCCTTCTTTCTGACAGGAGTCCTTGGGATGAAAGTGGAAAGCACTGGGAAAAGAGACACTGTTTCCATGGAGAAGTCTTTGTTTCTATTCTCTCCATCCCAAGTCTCTCCAGGAATCCTCATTTCCACCATTCACCCACCCATCCTCAGATAAAAGATGGCTGAAGGCGGGTATTTTCTCAATGGGGACAGCTTGTAACCAGTCTGCAGAAGGGAAGTGGCACAAAGCTCAAGACTGAGAGGTTGGAACACAGCTTTCAGACCTCTTTGAATTCGCTCGCACTGTGTAGGGATGCTGGCTATAGAAGAATTTTCAAGGGGTCTAATCAGACAGTGAGCTGCAGACAGGTGCCTWGGCTGAGGCCTGARAAAGGCACAAAATACCATCTAAATTGTTGCATTCATATGAAAACTGATCGTGGAAGGGGATAATGATACCACAATGTTTATGAGTCCATTTCAATCCAGGACCCCCCTTTTATCCCTGCGTTGGTTTGTTCAGGGCTCTAATAATTAAGCCTGTGTTCTTTTGGGGGGTGGCGCTTGGTGATGTCCAGGTTTAGAGAATGCCAGATTTGGCAGCTGGCGTTCCTAAAGCGGGTGCTTGGCATTAAGACGAGGGAGGGGAGAGTTCATGCCAGTCCCTGGGGAGTGGGAGGTGTTAACTTCTAATGGCTTTCTCCACCACAGCCCTGACATCTGCAGGACTACCAGAAAAGAGAGCGAGACGTTTTTTGAAAAATTAATGGAGCTGAATGCATCTCACAGTGAGGAGAGGGCTGGATTAATCAGCACATTAAGGGCTAGCTCCGGATTGGAAATAATTATGGGAGCTGACAAGGTGCTGAGGTGCCAGAGCGAGCTCCTTTCAGGAATGCATTTTAAAAAGCAGTTTAAAAAGCCTTCAGATGTTGGCATTATCTTGCGTGACCAAATTAGGGGCAAATGAGAAAAGTTTATCTGGCATTTTGGAGTATTGAAAGAGCTTAGGCTTTATAAATTATACAGTGTGTGTGTGTGTGTGTGTGTGTGTGTGTGTGTGTGTGTGTGTGGGGTGGGTGTGGGTGTGTGTGTGTGTGTGTGTGTGTGTGTGTGTGGTGTGTGTGTGTGTGGTGTGTGTGTGTGTGTGTGTGTGTGTGTGTGGGTGTGGTGTGTGCAAAGTGGGGAGGGGATGTCAGCAAAGAGAATTGTGGGTAAATCCTATTTTTCAGAAGAAGAAAAAACAGCTTTCGGTAGATTAAAAGTGGGTGGTTTGTTTTTCTCTGAGGGACGGWATAAAACTTAAAYGAGYATTAATTCAAARGGGTGCTTGAAACTATCATACTATTTGTYCAAATGAAAAGTGGATGTCTTAACACCCAGGAAGAGCCAGACGGTAAACTGATTATAGTTGACCACCCATGAAAAGCATGAAGAGGGGGAAAAAATAAATGATTTAATAAGCAGCATGTTTTGCTCCCTTTCAGGATTAATCTCCTATAATTTTTCCAGGGAAAGTGATTGGTCATGCGTTCTGCTTATCACTGATATTCCTTCACATTTGAAACATCATTTGTGTGATGATAGCCGTTTCCATCAGAACAGAATCAAGGTGATGTGCACCATGTCACTGATAAGACCTAGAGTTCTGTCAAACTGCGAGGTATTGGAAATATTCATATAATATTGAAACACATCGCTTAGATTCATTTCTTTGTCACGGTGGTGAGCATTAGTTGAGAAACAGAGCTGTAACAATATATCTTAGTCCTCCTGGTTCCCTCTATCATCAGAGACATGTGATACTGAGGCCCTCTATGTATTTGCAAAATAAAACAAATTGTATATCCACATTGTACTAACACTCAATGTCTCTCAGTGTTGTGGTGTGCATTAATCAGAATATCAGTCAATTATGATATCATTTTCATTGTATGAGACCTAAACAGACATAAATGGTGCACAAACAACATAAAACTGCAGATTCTTGCTGGATTATGATATGACATGTATTGTTTGTTACAAATCAGTTTCTCTCAAACTACTATGAGACAATGTATTTCCATTACTCATAGAGAGATGTAAACACTTTTTTATCAACAAAGCTATGAGCGGTCAATGATCTAACGCTCACTAAGTTTGGTCCATTTTGAACGAACTGAAGAAATACAGCATGCCCTGCATGCAATCAGAATATGCCTATATTGATTACAGGTCATAATGTTTACGTATTTATGGCAATGTGAAAACAATAGCTTCGAAGAGGTCCAGTGAAGGACATCAAAAGAGAAATGCTTGTGTGAAATGCCAAATGTTTGGCTGGACGTTTAATCTTTAAAGGCCCTGATCAGATATGTAACCTTGGATAGAGATCTCCATTATGGCTATTGTTCTCTTTTAACACAACTGCTCGCCGGGTAATGTCAACATGCCCAATGACCAATTGGAGAAGTTCAAAAACAAACAGCAAACTGCTTTAGCCTACAGTCTAATCTACCCAGCAACTGTGTAACAGTGCAAGAGTCATGATTCAATATTGGAAAGACAACTTTGTCATGAATAATTGCAGAAAGGGTTTGGACTATCCTCTAAAACTGCACGTTGTTGTTCAAAGTGTAATTCTTGTTTCTCTTACCATTGCCAAGGTAATAATTTACAATAGCTTGATTTACCGATCTAATCACATTTCTGAAATACCCAATCTGAGGGATACAAATTTGATTTAACTACTTCTACTGTTGTTGTATTAGAAAAGGTAATACTGAAAAGGTTCCTCAATTGAAAAAAATAAATGGGTATGAAATCAACTTAATTGCCTTGAAATGAGACTCATATTATATGGTTTGGATTCTAGAAACGGACAATAAGTTATAGGCTACTGCTCGCAAAGATGTTGAACAATTCAACATTGGAAAATATAATTGATTTAGTGACATAGATTGTAGATAAGAATGAGTTCATAGGAGTGAAATTATATTCCTCCATTCAAAATGTATAACAAGACAGAATAGAGCTGAACAAATAATAGCCTACTCTGTRGAATGGAAGTACGTTAGGCCTACTCGTGTGTGAGGGAGAGAGTGTCTGCATGTATATCTTTCCCCGCTCATAGCCTGTAGGTGTAATACTTAAGCTTTCACATTTGCAAAATCCGACAGGATATTTACCACATGTAAATGCTTACATTTACTTGGAATTCTAATTTCCCCTAATCTATGTGTGCATAATTATATTTCTCAGACCTCACCTTAGCCACGCTGCTCGAGGGTCTTGGCTGGATCAGCGCCATACTCGACATTACAGACACTAAACTGGACTGATTCCGATTATTTTGTTGCAGTACAGTACTCATCATAGAGTAGCGGTTACAAATAAATCAAACAGGTAAAGTGTTGTGAAGAAAAGTMTTGCGAAACGTTGTTGACTTACGAAACGCTTAATCATTTATCCAACTTTTTCCTTCGTCAAACAACACCGTTTGTCTTTGAACCAACTTCACAAAGGGGGAGTTACAAAAGACATCCACGGCTGCTCGTTAAGGCCTGCCCCACCTACTATTTTGGACTCAGCTCTCCAGGCCTGGGGGACACTGAGTCAGGGTTTGGTGTTTGAACACACCTCTACCTCCTCTGTAAAGATGGCTGATCAGATGAGAGGAAACAAAGGTCGTTATTTATAGACCCCTTTAGATATGCTTTTACTACCAACCACCTCCACCTCCAAACACGCACATGCGTGTGTACACACACACACACAGTCAGTCACACACACACGGCGCGCGCACACACACACACACACACACACACACACACACACACACAGACACACACACACACACACACACACACACACACACACACACACACACACACACACACACACACACACACACACACACACACACACACACACACACACACACACACACACACACACACACACACACACACACACACACACACACACACACACACACACACACACAACACACACACACCACACAACACACACACACACACAGCAGTCAGTAGGTTGGTTACTATTCCTGTGTAACTAGTTTAACAAAGAAGAGAGCACGCGGAGAGCGGTTCTACTGCACCCTGGGTCATGATCATTGCGATGACAACATCCGAACAGAAGAGAACAAATGGATCCAATTTACTATACTCAACACCTGGTGTGTTAGTCGCTAGGCTTTTAATGAACTCTAAAGCTATAGCAGTCATCCCTATTATCTGGTGATTTCTCACGAGAAATTACCATTCGTCCCCTTATTACACATGCTTACTCATTAGGTGACGGTAGCAAGGGGAGTATTAAGCAGGGAAGAAAGAGCAATCTCTTTCTGGATTCATTTTCTTTGCAAACCCACACAAATGATGCTTTTTAATAGAGTCGACAAGCACTGAATGAACACTCAGTATAACTGATGCTGTGCAGTAGGCTAAAGAGCAGTGATTGGTAGCATATTACAACCTCACCATCCAATGGAGTGCCATGTAACAGGTCTATCTGTTCACTCACGTAGTGAGTCTTGTAACGATGCCTTTCATTTTGTGTTTGACATGAAACAGATTGTTTCGAAAGTAGCTTGGTTCCCAAAAAGGCAACAAAAAATTGTTTCKCAGAATTGATTGGGCAATCAGTGTAGGCTACTCCAAATTATTGCAAGATAATTACTAACTAAAGGGTATTTTTAGCACTGAGGTCAGAGGCCACAGACTGGCACCTCTCTGCTGGCCTCCGTCGTGCAGCACAGTAGCTGGCATGGGCGGTTAGGGGTGTGGATGATAGGAGGGTGGTGAGGCCATTAACCAATCACAGTCTAATGAGGGGGAGCTGAGATAAAGGCCAGCTCCTGGTCTTTTTAATGAGGTAACTGAGGTAACCGGAGGCTCAGTGACACAGGCCGCGATGGCGACTCACAGCCTCTTAATGACACCCCTAATCCCTGCAGAGACGGCGCCACACACAATTGGCTTCCCCTCCATGTGGCGAAATATCCCAGCAACACCTTCTTGATCGCACCCTGTGACGCCAGTTAGCAGTCCGATGGCATTGGAAAATAGGACCTAATACACTTTTGAAAATTACATGTGTGGATCAAGTAACAACAGAGATCTCTGAAGTCTGAGGAGTGTTCTTGGGGTAGTAGTGCAGTCAGTTTAAAGAGCTGACCACAATGAGACACTTCCAGATCATTCGTGTTACCATTATCCTTCTTCACAACGTTTAGAGCTGAGAACTGACTTGTTGTGACAGGAAGTGTAAAGACGTCTCGCCATCACCTACAGCCACCTAGTCTGGTGAAGCCCTGTGTCATTAGTGCTTCACATGATTACTGAATTTTCTGAACATAGATGATGTTACGGCAATGATCACAAAAGGAAGGACAAGCCATGGCAGTCAATATTATGTTTGAGAGTAAGGTTTCAGTGCATGTGGATCCACAGAACTCCAGGTGATGAAGATGCTGAGCTTTCGTGGTAGTAATGCATTTATATATTCATCCAAAAGAAAGTATTTAGTCTTATTCAAAATAGAACTATCCTTTATTCATTTTAATATACAAGCTTAATTAGCTTCAACCCAATGCTAAGCTGGTCTGTATAACGAGTAGCTTGAAATAGGCTAGCTACTTGCAAACATTGTTCAATTTCACATTTTATTCAAAGCTAATGCTTTACAAAACAGATGACAGATTTTTTTTGCATATTCATGAGTGCCTTGCAAAAGTATTCATCCCCCTTGGCATTGTTCCTATTTTGCTGAATTACAACCTGTAATTGAAATAGATTTTTATTTAGATTTCATGTAATGGACATACACAAAATAGTCCAAATTGGTGAAGTGAAATTTGCACAAGTGGTGCGTGCATATGTATTCATCCACTTTGCCATGAAACCCCTAAATAAGATCTGGTGCAACCAATTACCTTCAGAAGTCACATAATTAGTTAAATAAAGTCTACCTGTGTGCAATCTAAATGTCACATGATCTCAGTATATAGACACCTGTTCTGAAAGGCCCCAGAGTCTGCAATACCACTAAGCAAGGGTCACCACCAAGCAAGCGGAACCATGAAGACCAAGGAGAAGTACAGATCAGGGTTGGGTTATAAAAAAGATCAGAAACTTTGAACATCCCAAGGAGCACCACTAAATCCATTATTAAAAAATGTTAAAGAATATGGCACTACAACAAACCTGCCAAGAGAGGACCGCTCACCAAAACTCACAGACCAGGCAAAGAGGGCATTAATCAGAGAATCAACAAAGAGACCAAAGATAACCCTGAAGGAGCTGCAAAACTCCACAGCGGAGATTGAAGTATCTGTCCTTAGGACCACTTTAAGCCATACACTCCACAGAGCTGGGCTTTACGGAAGAGTGGCCAGAAAATAGCCATTGCTTGAAGAAAAAATTAAGCAAACACGTTTGGTGTTTGTGGGAGACTCCCCAAACATATGGAAGAAGGTACTCTGGTCAGATGAGACTAAAATTMAGCTTTTTGGCCATCAAGGAAAACGCTATGTCTGGTGCAAACCCAACACCTCTCATCACCCCGAGAACACCATCCCCACAGTGAAGCACGGTGGTGGCAGCATCATGCTGTGGGGATGTTTTTCATTGGTAGGGACTGGGAAACTGGTCAGAATTGAAGGAATGATGGATGGCACTAAATAGAGGGAAATTCTTGAGGGAGACCTGTTTCAGTCTTCCAGAGATTTGAAACTGGGATGGAGGTTCCCCTTCCAGCAGGACAATGACCCTAAGCATWCTGCTAAAGCAACACTCGAGTGGTTTAAGGGGAAACATTTAAATGTCTTGGAATGGCCAAGTCAAAGCCCAGACCTCAATCCAATTGAGAATCTGTGGTATGACTTAAAGATTGGTGTATACCAGCAGAACCCATCCAACTTGAAGGAGCTGGAGCAGTTTGCCTTGAAGAATGGGGGATAAATCCCWGTGGCTAGATGTGCCAAGCTTAAAGAGACATACCCCAAGAGACGTGTAGCTGTAATTGCTGCAAAAGGTGGCTGTACAAAGTATTTACTTTGTGGGGTGAATAGTCATGCACGCTCAAGTTTTATTTCTTGTTTGTTTCACAAMAAAAAATATTTTGCATCTTCAAAGTGGTAGGCATGTTGTGTAAATCAAATGATACAAACCCCCAAAAAATCAATTTTATTTCCAGGTTGTAAGGCAACAAAATAGTAAAAATGCCAAGGGGGTGAATACTTTCGCAAGCCACTGTATATGACATGACAGTTTTTGCCAAGTGATTCTGTCTTGTATTCCTTTTCACATACAGTGGGGAGAAACAAGTATTGGACTACACTGGCCGATTTTGCAAAGGTTTCCTACTTCACAAGCATAGAAGTCGTAATTTTCTATCAGAGTACACTTCAACTTGAGAGACGAATCTAAAAACAAAAATCCAGAAATCACATTGTAGATTATTTAAAGTAATTAATTTGCATTTTATTGCATGACAAAGTATTGATACATCAGAAAAGCAGACTTAATATTTGTAGAGAAACCTTGTGCAATACAGAGATCATACGTTTCTTGTATTCTTGACTAGGTTTGCACACACTGCACAGGATTTGGCCCACTCCCGCCTACAAGATCTTCTCCAGATCCTTCAGGTTCGGGCTTCGCGGGCAATACGGACTTCAGCCCCTCCAAAGATTCTATTGGGTCAAGGTCTGGAGACGGCTAAGACACCTTGAGATGCTTCTTACGACCACTCCTAGTTGCCATGGCTTCTCTGTCGTGTCGGCCTGCTGGAAACCCAGCCACGACCACTTCAATGCCTACTGAGGAAGGGTTGTTGGCCAAAGACTCGCGATACATGGCCCCATCACATCTCCCCTCAATACGAGTCAGTCGTCCTGTCCCCTTTGCAGAAAAGCATCCCCAAAGAATGATGTTCTCACCCATGCTTCACGTTGGGATGGTCTGGGTGTGGTACACATACTTCTACTTCCTCAAAACACGGCGAGTGAGTTAGACCAAAACGCTCTATTTGTCTCACAGACCACATGACCCTTCTCCCATTCCTCCTCTGGAATCACCCAGAGGTATTGGCAAAACTTCAAGCAGGCCTGGACATGCACTGGCTTAAGGGGACCTTGCTCGCTGCAGGATTAATCCATGACGCGTAGTGGTACTAATGGTTTTCTTTGAGCCTGTGTCCCACTCTCTTCAGGTCATTGCCAGGTCCTGCACGTGTATTCTGGCTGACCTCACCTTCCTCTGACAGATCCGCCACAGTGAAATCTGCATGACCCCCAAGACCGGGAGGGTGATGACCGTCATCTTGAACTTCTCCATTTTCTAATAATTGCGCCAACATGTGTTCCTTCTCACCAACGCTTGCCTATTGTCCTGTAGCCATCCCAGCCTTGTGCAGGTCAACAATTGTATCCCTGAGGTCCTACACAGCTCTCTGGTCTTGGCCATTGTGGAGAGGTTGAATCTGTTTGATGATGTGGACAGGTGTCTTATACAGGTAACGAGTTTCAAACAGGCAGTTAATACAGGGTAATGAGGGAGAACAGGAGCTCTTAAAGAAAAACACACAGGGTCTGTTGAAGCGGAATTTAACTGGTTGGTAGGTGATCAAATACTTAATTACATGCAATAAATAGCAAATAATTATTTAAAAATCAAAAACAAGTGACTTCGATTTTTTAGACTCCGGTCTCACACAGTTGAAGTGTACCTATGATAAAAATTACAGACCTCTACATGCTTTGTAAGTAGGAAAACCTGCAAAATCGGCAGTGTATCAAATACTTGTTCTCCCCACTGTATATCCTACAATTGCCTCAAATCCCATCTAACAATGCCAACATACATGTGTTTTAGTGCAATCATCAAAGACAATGATTCCCAAACTCCTTTTTTGTTTAAATATGGTGAATGCAATTCTCTTGTTTATATTTAAACAGTCCCTTATTAGATCGAGTGGGAGAACTTGGATGGCTTGAATTCTTGATCCTCTCCCCAGACTCAGACTCAATGGACTTGCTGTGCAGGAGAACAGCAGAACATATGGAAAAGGATTTGCAAGTATAAATTCAAAAGTATGAGACTCAAAAACCGCACTCCACAAAAACATTCCATTCTTGAGATTGGTGGTTTGAAGAAGAGAGTACTTGCCGCATCCCATTCAGCAACGACAGATTCTGAGAAGTTATGAATTTAGCAGGGAATCTCAAAACAAATACATTGCCTWATAGTGAGACACCTCAATATGCTGTGTTGAAATTAACATAGTTCAGCTGAGATCTATAGACCTACACAAGGAGGACTACAGTCAGCTTGCCTGTTGTCTGGAAAATATACATATTTTCCTTGTCTGGATAATAATGTATAGATTTATTCTCTCACAGAGCATTTTCATACTTAGTTAAGTAACTACTTTAGTTTCAACAAGACATCAGGGCTATGTTCCTGCATATGTTCTTGTTTAGAAGTAGCTTCCTATACCTGGCTCCCGAGTGGCGCAGAGGTCTAAGGCACTGCATCTCAGTGCAAGAGGCATCACTACAGTCCCTGGTTTGAATCCAGGCTGTATCACATCCGTGATTGGGAGTCCCGTAGGGCGGCGCACAATCGGCCCTGTATCGTCCGGGTTTGACCTATGGGTAGGCCGTCATTCTAAATAAGAATTTGTTCTTAACTGACTTGCCTAGTTAAATATAAAATATTTGAGGTTCTACAGGAAGTCTGTTTTCTATTTGTGGTCAAGACTGATTCCAAAGATAGCACATGATTGAGAACAGACATACAGTATAATAATAATACAAATGTATTCAACTTTTATAGTGCTAGTCATTGCATAAAGAATCTCAAAMAAATTTAAAGCAAAACAAAAAAGACAAGCAACTTAGAAAACAACAACTACATCATTCATGAGATGGAAGGTCATGTGGAAGGCTGGGAAAGTGCATGGCTTGAGTGGTCAACGGAGGGAGGTGGTCAAATGGGGAGAGCAAGCAAAGATGGTCTCTGGAGCAAGTCCGGGGGCAGGCAGGCAGCAACCTCAATCTATATGCAGTAACACATGTAGTGCTACCACGTATTTCCATATTATGTGATTTATTTTGTTTCCGTGTACTCGTACAAGTGTTATCTTCAAGGTTCCAAGACATCAACAAACTGCTTCCACACTATACAGACAAATGCCACTTTCTCTCTCCCATCTCTCCCATCTCTCTCTCTCACTTTTTCTCTCTCTCTCTCTCTCTCTCTCTCTCTCTCTCTCACATACACACATTTCTTCTTTCTCACCATCCCTCACTCCGAGCCCCTGATCCAGATGTGCTGTGCTCCCGGCGAAGTCGGAGGTGCCAGCTGAGGCGAGAGCGTTACCCTGGCGAGGAGAGACAAGGCGAGATGAAAGAGACAGAGGGAGACAGTGGACGGATCCTTTTCTCCCTAACGTCTTTATTGGGAACCCACACTAGGAGCTCATCATGACACTAGGAGCTCCAGCCCATTGAGGCAGTCGCTCCAGAAAGCTGACCCCAAAATGCCTCATTACCCTGTTAAATTTCAGCGATTGCTCACTTGCAGTTTCGTTACTGACATATGCCACATGTTCGTCCCTCTATTAAAAGTTTGTGGAAACCACAGTGAAAACCCCTCTATGCTCATACAGTTTATTCATGTAAATGACTKTTTATGATATCAGTGGTAAAGTGAGATGGAGTTGTGTGTATTTATTGCAGGGAAACATGTACAGTGCATTTGGAAAGTAATTCAGACCTCTTGACTTTTTTCACATTTTGTTACGTTACAGACTTACTATAAAATTGAATACATTGTTTTTRCCCCCTTATCAATCTAGACACAATACCCCATAAGGACAAAGCAAAACCAGGTTTTTAGAAGAAAAAAAGGAAATATTACATTTACATAAGTATAGTGTTGTAGCTTCTTTGGCAGCGATTACAGCGTCAAATCTCCTTGGGTATGACTCTACAAGCTTGGCACACCTGTATTTGTGGAGTTTCTCTATTTCTTCCCTGCAGATCCTCTCAAGCTCTGTCAGGTTGGATGGGGAGCGTCACTGCACAGCTGTTTGCAGGTCTCTCCAGAGATGTTCGATTGGGTTCAAGTCCGGGCTCTGGCTGGGCCACTCAAGGATATTCAGAGACTTGTCCCGAAGCCACTCCTGCATTGTCTTGGCTGTGTGCTTAGGGTCCTTGTCCCGTTGGAAGGTGAACTTTCGCCCCAGTCTGAGATCCTGAGTGCTCTGGAGCTGGATTTCATCAAGGATCTCTCTGTACTTTGCTTCATTAATCTTTCCCTTGATCCTGACTAGTCTCCCAGTCCCTGCCGCTGAAAAACATCCCTACAGCACAATGCTGCCACCACCATGCTTCACCGTAGGGATGGTGCCAGGTTTCCTCCAGACGTTATGCTTGGCATTCCGACCATTCTTGGTTTCATAGTCTGAGACCAATCTGGTTTCATCAGACCAGACCAGAGAATCTTGTTTTTCATGGTCTGAGAGTCCTTTAGGTGCCTTTTGGCAAACTACAAGCGGGCTGTCATGTGCCTTTTACTGGGTAATGGCTTCTGTCTGGCCACTCTACCATAAAGGCCTGATTGATGGAGTGCTGCGGAAATGGTTGTACTTCTAGAAGGTTCTCCCATCTCCACAGAGGAACTCTGGAGCTCTGTCAGATTGACCATCGGGTTCTTGGTCACCTCCCTGACCAAAGCCCTTCTCTTCCCCAAATGCTCAGTTTGGCCAGGCGGCCAGCTCTAGGAAAAGTCTTGGTGGTTCTAAACTTATTTTTAAGAATGATGGAGGCCACTGTGTTCTTGGGGACCTTCAATGCTCAGAAATGTTTTGGTACCCTTCCTCAGATCTGTGGCTCGACACAATCCTGTCTCGGAGGTCTATTAATTTGACCTCATGGCTTGGTTTTTGCGCTGACATGCACTTATTTTTGCTCTGACATGCACTTTCTTATATAGACAGGTGTGTGTCTTTCCAAATCATGTCCAATCAATTTAATTTACCACACGTGGACTCCAATCAAGTTGTAAATCAATGAAAACAGGATGCACCTGAGCTCAATTTCAAGTCTTATAGCAAAGGGTCTGAATACRTATGTAAATAATGTTTTTATTTTTTTATTTTTTTATACATTTGTAAAAATTCTAAAAACCTGTTTTTGCTTTCTCAATATGGGGGTATAGTGTGTAGATTGATGAGGGAAACATTTTAATTTAATCAATTTTAGAACAAGGCTGTAACGTAACAAAATGTGGAAAAGGGGAAGTGGTCTGAAAACTTTCGGAATGCACTGTATGTAGGAGTGTTTTGTGATTCCAGGTACAAGGGGTTTTATCATTCTTGCGTTATCAGCCCACTGTAAGCCCATGATGATGGCACGGAGGAGGTTTTAGTGCAAGGAGTGAAGAAGCAGACCAGGGAGGTTAAACCTCTAAGGGTGGTTCCTCATATGTCATCCAAGAGGATTATGGGGATTTTATGTATAGTCACCAATCCGAACCAAATAGAGGTCACAGTGAATCAAATATAAAAATATTTAGACTTATGTCAATGAGAGAGAAATATGCTTTTCATTAGTTTTTGTTTAATTTTGTATGCTTTTAAGAATGTTGTTTTATAAAATGAATACAGCTTTCAGAATGTAATTGTTTATTCAGTCTCGTTTTCAAATAGTCAACATTGAAACTTGTTTTAAATGCGTGTTACAATTTGTTAAAATAGACAACCTAAAGACTAACAAGAGCGCTAGTCCAGTGTCACTTTGATTATTCCTGCACATCGTAGTTCACGAGCAGTTCCAAACCTCTAAAGAATAAGCTATAGACTAGGGTTGAATATTTTCCTGGTATTTCACAGATGTTCCATCCCGAGAATAACCCGCTATTGTTCCAGGTAACCCGCTATTTCCCGCCCAAACTGGAAAGGTCAGTCTAAAGCATATAAAGCATGTTAATATGTCTGGATTAGAGCCTTGATCGGCATGAAAAGTCAAGTCTGATGCTACCTGAGCCTGATGAGCCATACATTAAATATKATTTATTAGCCCCAACAAAGAAAAAGCCCAAATGATTGTGCAGTTATACAATAAATAGCCAATGATATTCAGTATTCAGACCCCTTGACTTTTCCCACATTTTGTCACGCTTCAGCCTTATTCAAAAATTGGTTAAATAAAAAAAAGTCCTCAGCAATCAACATACAATACCCCATAATGACAAAGCYAAAACAGGTTTTTAAACATTTTAGCAAATGTATAAAAAAAKCTGAAATAACTTATTTACATAAGCATTCAGACCCTTTGCTATGAAACTCAAAATTGAGCTCAGGTGCATCCTGTTTCCATTGATCATCCTTGAGATGTTTCTACAACTTGGTTGTTGTCCACCTGTGATAAATTCAATTCATTGGACATGATTTGGAAAGGCACACACCTGTCTATATAAGGTCCCACAGTTGATAGCACATGTCAGAGCAAAAAACAAGCCCTGAGGTTGAAGAAAATGTCCTTAAAGCTTCGAGACAGGATTGTGTCATGGCACAGATCTGGGGAAGGGTACCAAAAAATGTCTGAGCAAACGGGGGAGAAAGGCCTAGGTCAGGGAGGTGGCCAAGAACCTGATGGTCACTCTGACATAGCTCTAGAGTTCCTCTGTGGAGATGGGAGAACCTCCTAGAAGGAAGGACAACCAACTATGCAGAACTCCACCAATCAGGCCTTTATGGTAGAGTGGCCAGACAGAAGCCACTCCTCAGTAAAAGGCACATTACAGCCCGCTTTGAGTTTGCCAAAAGGCACCTAAAGGACTCTCAGACCATGAGAAACAAGATTCTCTGGTCTGATGAAACCAAGATTGAAGTCTTTGGCCTGAATGCCAAGCGTCATGTCTGGAGGAAACCTGGCACCATCCCTACGGTGAAGCATGGTGGTGGCATCTTCATGCTGTGGGGATATTTTCAGTAGCAGGGACTGGGAGACTAGTCAGGATCGAGGCAAAAATTAACAGAGCAAAGTACAGAGAGAACCAGAGATCCTGCTCCAGAGCGCTCAGGAGCTCAGACTGGGGTGAAGCTTCACCTTCCAACAGGAGAAGGACCCTAATCACACAGCCAAGTCAACGCAGGAGAGATTTCGGGACAAATGTCTGATTGTCCTTGAGTGGCCCAGCCAGAACCTGGACTTGAACCCGATCGAACATCTCTGGAAAGACCTGAAAATAGCTGTTTAGCAACGCTCCCCATCCAACCTGACAGAGCTTGAGAGGATCTGCAGAGAAGAATGGGAGAAACTCCCCAAATACAGGTGTGCCAAGCTTGTAGCGTCATACCCAAGAAGACTTGACGCTGTAATCGCTGCCAAAGGTGCTTCAACAAAGTACTGAGTAAAACGTCTGAATACTTATGTAAATGTGATATTTAAAAATATATATTTTAATAAATAAGCAAACATTTCTAAAAACCTATTTTTTTCTTTGTCATTATGGGGTATTGTGTGTAGATTGGTGAGTAAAAATATAAATGTAATACATTTTAGATTAAGACTGTAACGTAACAAAATGTGGAAAAAGTCAAGGGGTTCGAATACTTTCCGAAGGCACTGTACGCTACTGCACATTACACACGACAGAAAAACCTAAAAGTCCATAGAAGGAGCTATGTTCAAAAATAAGGTGACCCCCGAAAGCAAGACGGAGATGTGTAAATTAGACGTGCATTTAGTCCTAATATTATGGTTGCATATGCTGCAGCAAATGTAGGGACCACAATGGAAATAAGTCCCCGCCTTTATTGTGCAATCCCGGTCACTTTTTTAATTATTTGTGTATGTACTGACAAATAAAATCAATCCAAACTGTGCAGAGGCAATTTGATGAATGGACAGAGACATCTGTTAAAAAACACCAAAAAGTTGAATGACGTTCAGAGATTGTCAAACCAGGCCTTCGATACTGGGTAACCCTACAAGTTTGGGAGGTAGGGATGTGTTTTCTGTTTYTCGAGATTGACATAGTCTATTTATTGTGGTGTTGAAAACGCAAACCATGTCGGTATGTTTTGTTTATTGGTTGTGTGGTGCATTGGCACAGAAACCTGTCGGTGGAAAATTAATTGCACATATTTTATATAATTATAAATATGGCATCAAAATGTTGAAAATCTGATTTCAACATTTGAAACAGGCAGGTAGAGTGAGCTCCTCTGTGGTGGTCGTCTAACTCTCAACATTCTGTCCCGTAGCCCTGCGTGGCATCGACTGTGCCACAAAGGCAAAATAGATATCCCTGTTTATTAACACAGGGTGGCTACAGTTATTGTCATTTGTGATTGTGAATATTATTTTGAGGTAATTATATGAGGGGGGAGGGTGTTGCATTTATTTGACAGTACAAGGGGGGGTTCGTGAGAAGAAAAAAAATACGTTGGGGAAGGGGGGGGGGGTGCATTTCGATCTGCCCCTTAGTACCCTCCCCTTTATGTACCTTCTGTTCACAGAAGGCCGCCATCTCATTTGTAATGTGGAATTGTCCTTAGGTTTATTGCTTTTGGAAAAAATATCACTATATCCCTATCTAAAATACTTGAAGTTAATGTACCTTGCTCTCTTGTTGTGTTGCTGTTGAATTACAGCGCGTCAGTATCGATGTCATTAGATCACAAAATGGTGTGGCTAGCAGACCTAACCACTGCAAATAAAATGGTGGTTGCCTTAAGAAGGAAGCCCCCACACGCTGGCAAGGCTGCATTGGGTCTTCTCATTTTTAGATATTGTTATTCTGGAATTGTACACTGCTTGTTCTCATGGTGCCAATGAAAGAACCTTATTAATGTGGTCAAATGCAGCTGAAAGTGTAAGATCTCTTGAACCTTATTAATGTGGTCAAATGCAGCTGAAAGTGTAAGATCTCTTGAACCTTGATTAATGTGGTCAAATGCAGCCTGTAAAGTGTTTGACCTCTTGAACCTTATTAATGTGGTCAAATGCAGCTGGAAGTGTTTTGATTCTCTTGAACCTTATTAATGTGGTCAAATGCAGCTGGAAGTGTTTGATCTCTTGAACCTTATTAATGTGGTCAAATGCAGCTGAAAGTGTAAGATCTCTTGAACCTTATTAATGTGGTCAAATGCAGCTGGAAGTGTTTGATCTCTTGAACCTTATTAATGTGGCAAATGCAGCTGAAAAGTGTAAGATCTCTTGAACCTTATTAATGTGGTCAATTCAGCTGGAAGTGTTTGATCTCTTGAACCTTATTAATGTGGTCAAATGCAGGCTGAAAGTGTAAGATCTCTTGAACCTTATTAATGTGGTCAAATGCAGCTGAAAGTGTAAGATCTCTTGCAGTGATGAGTTAAGTCAAAAGGTTAACTCGGGTGGGAAGGGTGGGTTTTATTTAGGGTTTATATAATGAATCTTGTTTTATGTTTTACTTGTAATGGTGGAATCAGTTAGCGTATTATTGCTTGGTAGGTGCATGTACTATAAATGTAGCTTATGTTATTGATAAGCATGTAATGATTATCATGTGTTATACAAGTGGTGGGTCTAATCCTGAATGCTGATTGGTTTAAACCACATTCCACAAGTTACCACCGGCTTAAGCTATGACGTTAAAATGCCTATTTACTCTGTTCCATCTGACTGCGCAATCCACTGTCTCATCAGACCAGCCAGGCAATTTATTAACTTGATCTCCATTAAATAAAGCATCTAGACATTGTCTCACATTTCTTTTAGACTACCATTTAGTTTTCAACAGGGGAGATTTGTATAAACTTTGATGTCTGTCTCTCTGACATTTGCAACATTGTTTCAATATTCAAATTCGATCTCCAGCTGTCCCATAGTAATGAACGTGTCGGGGTCGGGAATCGGGACGAGACAGACAAGCAGGCGGCGTTTCTCAACCAGTCAAAATCATGAATCAGCTGACATCATTTTTATGGATATATACAAAGAAATGTCAATTGAAAAAAGGTAAAGCAAAACGAAGTGCTGCTAGTTTGCAGTCTTTCCAGCTTCAGTTTGAAGTGATTGTTTTAGCTGTGTTGTTGGCTGGCGCCTCTGACGAGTGAGCACATTTTCTATGCCAGGCAAAATTGCGCCTCATGAACTCATTGTTATTGATGTATCCAAATAAATGTCAGCTTAAACAAATGCAAATGCAACTACTTTGCTGTTATTCTGGCTGKCCTTTTTGATGTGACTGTAAGTTAGCCGTAGTTGGCTAGCTAGCAAGCAAAGGATAAGAATGTTGCCAGCCAGTATGGAAATGGAACATTTAGAACAAACGACTGGGTCGCGTCCATAGATACAGAACAAAAAGACTGAACAACTGGGTCACGTCTCGCAACCAAACCGATAGAACGAGCAACCAGCCGGCTTGGGTAGCAACCCTAGATTTGTGTCGGAACTATATCTTGTGGAAGGATGAAATAGTATGAATAAATTTATCAAAATAACGTTTTTTTATGAAAATATGTCAATCATTATTTGAAAATGTTGATAACCCGTTGTATAAAAGTGATAATGCCCTCGAGGCCGGTGTTTGGAGGATATGTTGCCGGCCCTCGAATTSGTCTCGGGCCTAACAACACATTGCCAATATATCCTCCAAACACCGGCTTCTCGTGCATTATCACTTAAATATGGCCGTGTGCTGACAAGGTATTTGTCATTTGTCCAATGCTGTTTATTCTGCCGATTGATTGAATACAGTCCGGTGGGTGCCATTATATTCATTTTGAGCATCTGCCCCCTGAAAGGTCTGTGCATGGCACTACATATGATGAACCACAAGTTCAAACAGAAATAGGTTGAAGCTCTTGCTCTCTATTGCACCCATCACTCTTGACAAATGGACCAATCATAGAGAGCCCTCTTTGAGTGAGTTGTAACTTTAAGCGGCCCATCGCAGGTGAAGGTGATTTTTCTCTCCCTGCTCCACCTCAGCCTCCGATCTCTGGCCTCCATCAAAGGTGAAAGCGCCGCCCCAGGTTCAGATTAACTCCACTGACAGACCAAAGGCCTCCCTTCCTGCCCCTTTCCACCTCAACTCACACATCTCCTACAACAGGGGAAATTAAGGCTAGTTTAGCAGATCTTACAGCACGACTAAACACCGCCCCAGATCGCTGACAGATTGACTGGCTGGCTCAATCCATTGTCACACTACTTGACTTATCTTTGCCTCTGGCCAAAAGCAGCTTCTCCAGGCCCACTCCCAATACTCTCTTTCTCTCTCTCGCTCTCCTTCTTTCTTTCTTTTCCTTGTTGGTTCTTCTTTTCTTTCTGTCTGTCTGTCTGTCTGTCTGTCTGTCTGTCTGTCTGTCTGTCTGTCTGTCTGTCTGTCTGTCTGTCTGTCTGTCTGTTGTCTGTCTGTCTGTCTGTCTGTTCCTGTCTGGTCTGTCTGTTCTGTCTGTCTGTCTGTCTGTCTGTCTGTTGTCTCGTCTGTCTGTCTGTCTGTCTGTTCTGTCTGCTGTCTGTCTGTCTGTCTGTCTGTCTGTCTGTCTGTCTGTCTGTCTGTCTCTCTCTCTCTCTCTCTCTCTTCTTCTTAGCTCATTACCAGGGGTGAAAGTAAACCAGTAAGTTCCAGTACGGCGTCCTGGCAAAATAAACGGTAGGGGTACACCGTACCGGTAAAATGTGAGCCTATCACAATCACCCAATGTCATTACACTTTCAGTTTTTTTTTTGTAACAGATGTGTCTTTCTACCTTGAAAGTAGGATAAAACGTAAATACATTGACTTAACCTGACTAACGGGTTGTTATATCAATCTAATTCTAACCTAATCATCAGAACTATGTACATGTTGAAAATGCGTTGAAAACTCCAAGTAAAATGTTACAAATCTTTTTAATCATATATTCAATAAGGGGGTTGAAATGATGTTGAATTTCGTATTTGATTAGACATATGTTATTTGACCTTGTTTCAATATTGATAGTAAAATGGTATGTTTGAATCAACATCATTGTTTAAAAGTCATGCCATTAACCTAAATAAAGAGGTATATTGCAATAAAAAGGTGAAGCCACAGTCTAACGATTCCTGCATGAGCAGTGGCTCCTACTGGTATATGAGGGGTAATGCACTTCAGTGAGAACAAGTCTACCATCCAGGGCCTCGTTTCCCAGAGCCTTTTGTAGTCTTAAGGTCATCGTTTGAACCATCTTATGATATACACTACATGACCAAATGTATGTGGACACCTGTTCGTCAAACATCTCATTCCAAAATCATGGGCATTAATATGGAGTTGGTCCCCCGTTTGCTGCTYTAACAGCCTCTACTCTTCTGGAAAGGCTTTCCACTAGATGTTGGAACATTGCTGCAGGGACTTGCTTCCATTCAGCCACAAGAGCATTAGTGAGGTCGGGCGATTAGGCCTGGCTTGCAGTCTACATTCCAATTCATCCAAAAGGTGTTTGATGGAGTTGAGGTCAGGGCTCTGTGCAGGCCAGTGAAGTTCTTCTGCATCGATCTTGACAAACCATTTCTGTATGGACCTTGCTTTGTGCACAGAGGCATTGCCATGCTGAAATAGGAAAGGGCCTTACACAAACTGTTGCCACAAAGTTGGAAACACAGAATCGTCTAGAATGTCGTTGTATGCTGTAGTGTTAAGATTTCCATTCACTGGAAGGAAGGGGCCTAGCCCAAACCATGAAAAACAGCCCCAGACCATTATTCCTCCTCCACCAAACTGCCAGATGGTGAAGCATGATTCATCACTCCAGAGAACATGTTTCTACTGCTGTAGAGTCCAATGGTGGRGAGCTTTACACCACTCCAGCCGACGCTTGGCATTGTGCATGGTGATCTTAGGCTTCTGTGCAGCTGCTCGGCCATAGAAACCTATTTCATGAAGCTCCCGATGAACCGTTCTTGTGCTGATGTTGCTTCCAGAGGCAGTTTGGAGTTTTGCAACCGAGGACAGACGATTTTTATACGTTACGGGCTTCAGCAATCGGTGGTCCCGTTCTGTAAGCTTGTGTGTCCTACCACTTCGTGGCTGAGCCGTTGTTGCTCCTAGACATTTCCCCTTCACAATAACAGCAGGGAAGGGAAGAAATTTGACGGACTGACTTGTTAGAAAGGTGACATCCTATGATGGTGCAACATTGAAAGTCACTGAGCTCTTCAGACGGGTCATTCTACTGTGAATGTTTGTCTGTGGATTGCAAGACTTTGTGCTCAATTTTATACAGCTGTCAGCAACGGGTATGACTGAAATAGCAGAATCCACACATTTGAAGGGGTATCCACATACCTTTGCATATATAGTGTATCTTTAGTAGTCAAGCTGTTTCCCAGAGCCTTTGTAACTTGGCTCTTAAAAACCTTTGCACATCTACAAGTGATCCAGTCCATAGAGACTCGTAGAGCAGCCAAAGTGCATCGTTAGATGCTTTTTTGCTCTTCCGCATCACTTTYTTCACAGAAGATCTCCGCTAAACATAGACTCAAGATGTTTAATGCAAGAAAACTTAAATCAATTTTACCTAATTTCTATCAGCACGTTAAATGTGCAACCAGAGAGAAAAAAAATCAAGACCACCTTTACTCCACACACAGAGATGCATACAAAGCTCTCCCTCGCCCTCCATTTGTCAAATCTGACCATAATACTATCCTCCTGATTCCTGCTTACAAGCAAAAATTAAAGCAGGAAGCACCAGTGACACGGTCTACAAAAACGTGGTCAGATGAAGCAGATGCTAAGTTACAGGACTGTTTTGCTAGCACAGACTGGAATATGTTCCGGGATTCTTCCGATGGCATTGAGGAGTACACCACATCAGTCACTGGCTTTATCATTAAGTGCACTGAGGACGTCCAGAAGCCATGGATTACAGGCAACATTCGCACTGAGCTAAAGGGTAYAGCTGCCACTTTCAAGGAGCGGGACTCTAACCCGGAAGCTTATAAGAAATCCCGCTATGTCCTCTGACTAACCATCAAACAGGCACACCTATGTGAGAATGCTAGTCATTGGGGCCTCCCGGGTGGAGCAGTGGTCTAGGGCACTGCAGCGCTAGCTGTGCCACCAGAGACTCTGGGTTCGCGCCCAGGCTCTGTCGCAGCCGGCCGCGACCGGGAGGTCTGTGGGGCGATGCACAATTGGGCTAGCTTCGTCCGGGTTAGGGAGGGTTTGGCCGGTAGGGATATCCTTGTCTCATCGCGCACCAGCGACTCATGTGGCGGGCTGGGCGCAGTGCACGCTAACCAAGGTCGCCAGGTGCACGGTGTTTCCTCCGACACATTGGTGCGGCTGGCTTCTGGGTTGGATACGCGCTGTGTTAAGAAGCAGTGCGGCTTGGTTGGGTTGTGTTTCAGAGGACGCATGGCTTTCGACCTTCGTCCCGAGCCCGTACGGGAGTTGTAGCGATGAGACAAGATAGTAACTACTAACAAGTGGATACCATGAAATTGGGGAGAAAAAGGGGGTAAAATTMWAATTTTAAATTTTAAAAAGAGAATTGACTACAGCTCAGCGTTCAACACCATTGTGCCCTCAAAGCTCATCACTAAGCTAAGGACCCTGGGACTAAACGCCTCCCTCTGCAACTGGATCCTGGACTTCCTGACGGGCCACCCCCAGGTGGTAAGGGTAGGTAAAAACACATCCGCCACGCTGATCCTCAACACGAGGCCCCCTCAAGGGTGTGTGCTCAGTCCCCTCCTGTACACCCTGTTCACGCATGACTGCACGGCCAGGCCACGACTCCAACACCATCATTAAGTTTGCCGATGACACAACAGTGATAGGCCTGATCACAGACAACAATGAGACAGCCTATAGGGAAGAGGTCAGAGACCTGACCGTGTGGTACAAGGACAACAACCTCTCCCTCAACGTGATCAAGACAAAGAAGATGATTGTGGACTACAGGAAAAGGAGGACCGAGCACACCCCCATTCTCATCGATGGGGCTGTAGTGGAGTAGGTTGAGAGCTTCAAGTTCCTTGGCGTCCACATCACCAACAAACTAAGGGGTCAAGGGGTCTAAATACTTTCCGAATGCACTGTAAAACTAGGCTACACTGCATTACACACTGTGATGGGTAGAATATCCCAATCATGAGCCCTGGCCAAAAAGGTCTATATCAGAGCATGCGGACTAGCTCTACTGATGTTCGGTTCAGTTTGAGAAGGAGAGCGTGAAGATGAGGAGAAGCGGTGGTAATCTTGCTACTACTATAATTGATTTTAATAAAAACAATTTGTTTTTTTGACCTCACAGTAAACCATATTCAAGTGATTAAAAGTATTTACATTACTATCAAGAGGCAGCCGCGGAGATGGACAGTGCATGAGCGCTGAAATTAGGCTAATTCGAGAAGGCCTAATTCATTTAAACAGTCTTCACAGTATAGGAAAAAGTAACAAAAAGTATACACTCACTACTGTATGTCGCTCTGGATAAGAGTGTCTGCTAAATGACTAAAATGTAAAAAATTATATATTATAACAATAGGTTACCAATAGGTTACTTTAGGTTACCAACAACAAAAGGGCTTTGTGTTGGAGCCTATTTCTTCCTTTTCAATAAATAAAAGGTAGGCCTAACGGTTTCACAGACAAAATTGTAGCCTACTATCTAAAGATTTTGTCAGCCAATTCCTTCAGTCACCATGCACTCCTTAAATAGCTCAGTGTCAATGAAGGGCTTGGTGTATTAAGTTAAAACCAGGACTCAAATTGAGGAGGTAAAAGCATAGGTCTACTACCCCTTTGTTAGCTTAAGATTTAAAAAGTTATTTAACGGACCTGATTACATAAAGCGATTTATAACGACACTTTAGTCCGCGATGCTAGAAACAAGCTGTAAAATGCCGGAGAAAGACGTGACTCCGATGCGTATGGGATATACTTTGCTTGTCTCTATGACATTCAGAGACTGCGCTACAAACTTCTATAGCCGAGGAGACAAAAATGTGACTTTGCTTGGGAAGTAATGTGTGATTCTGTCACTATGAATTGACGTTAAACATTTCAACACGCTATTAAACAACATACAAGAGCAAGCCAGGTAGCCTAAGAAGGAATGAAAATGAATTTTTMGGGCCATAATATTATTATTATTTCAAGCCTGCCATTTAAGAAATAAATTGTGAAGCATTTGTAACACGTTACAGGCTGGCAGGAGTGCTCAGCATTTCAACAACAGCACTTCAACAACATGCCTATAAATGTTGCATTTAGGCTGTATTAAAATGAAATGTAAAAATCAAACATGTTTTCCATGTGGTTGATAGCATTCCATTACTCCATTCTAGCCATTATTATGAGCTGACCTCCCCTTAGCAGCCTCCTGTAGCCCATGGAGATCATACAAACTTAATAGGGATTCTATATGTAATTCTATGATTAGACGCATAAAAAAAATTAACACATAGTAAGTCCCGTACTGGTAAGAAATGTAATCTACTTTCACCCCTGACACACACACACACACACATTTCCCATCTTTCTCCGCCCTATCTTTCCAGCTTGTCCAGAGAAAATATATAACACAGGTTATTGTTGAGTTAACAGGTTCTAAAGGGCGAATAGATAGCATCAGCTCAGAGACTTGCCATGTCACAATGTTGCTTTGTGGTTTTCAAGAGAAACACAGTGTCAGTTAATGTTTCTTTGAAATGAATAGAGACCTCATGCTCTGTTTATGAGAAACGCTTAGCTCCTGGAACCCTCCTTCATACGCTAGGTTATTATACAGACGTACATTTTCAGCTGTAACAAATTTACCAGGGATGTTTTTTCTCTGTATCCCCAAGTAGGCCTGATGCCCCATCATTTCAATATGTCTTCATGGAGATCACTGGAAAATGTGTTACTCTCAGTTACTATAGTAAAGCTCATGAATGTTTAGTGTTGAGAGTCCCATTTRTGAATTAAAGCTAACCTCTTAAAGGTCCAATGCAGCTGTTTTTATCTCAATATCAAATCATTTCTGGGTAACAATTAAGTACCTTATTGTAATTATTTTAAATTTCAATTMTAAAAAATTAACAAAAATAGCTTATTTTGCTAGGATTGTCTGGGATTGGTCTGAGTGGGGAGGGGAAAACTGAAAACAAACTGTTATTGGCAGAGAGGTTTGGAGCTATCTTTCTATTGGTCTATTAACTAATTTACCACCTTGTTATGTCAGCAGGCAGGCCAAAACTCCATCCCACCAAAAACAGCTCTTACACTAAAAGGGCATTATCATAATTTTCACAGTATTATCCCAACCTCGTAGTGTGGAAATATATACAGTGCCGTCGGAAAGTATTCAGACCCACATTTTGTTACGTTACAGCCTTGTTCTAAAATGGATTCAATAGTTTTTCCCCCCTCATCAATCTACACACAATACCCCATAATGACAAAGTGAAATCAGGTTTTTAGAAATGTTTGCAAATTTAGAAAAACWAAAATACCTTATTTACAAAAGTATTCAAACCCTTTGCTATGAGACTCGAAATTGAGCCTTTTCCATTGATCATCCTTGGAAAGATCTCTCTACAACTTGATTGGAATCCACCTGTGGTAAATTAAATTGATTGGACATGGTTTGTAAAGGCACACACCTGTCTATATAAGGTCCCACAGTTGACAGTGCATGTCAGAGCAAAAACCAAGCCATGAGGTCAAAGGAATTGTCCGCAGAGCTCTCAAGAGAGGATTGTGTCGAGGTACAGATCTGGGGAAGGGTACCAAAAAACGTCTGCAGCATTTAAGGTCCCTTAGTGGCCTCCATCATTCTTAAACGACAAAAGTTTGGAACCACCAAGACTCTCCCTAGAGCTGGCCGCCCGGCCAAATTGAGCAATCAGGGGAGAAGGGCCTTGGTCAGGGAGGTGACCAGCATCAGGTCTGAAAGAAACCTGGCACCATTCCTTCTGTGAAGCATGATGGTGGCAGCACCATGCTGTAGGGATGTTTTTCAGTGGCAGGTACAGAGAGATCCTTGATGAAAACCTGTTCCAGAGCGCTCAGGACCTCAGACTGGGGCGAAGCACACAGCCAAGAAAACGCAGGAGTGGCTTTGGGACAAGTCTCTGAATGTCCTTGAGTGGCCCAGCCAGAGCCCGGACTTGAACCCGATCGAACATCTCTGGAGAGACCTGAAAATAGCTGTGCACCAACCTGACAGAGCTTGAGAGGATCTGCAGAGAAGAATGGGAGAAACTCCCCAAATATAGATGTGCCAAGCTTGTAGAGTCATACCCAAGAAGACTCGAGGCTGTAATCGCTGCCAACGGTGCTTCAACAAAGTACTGATTAAAGGATCTGAATACTTATGTAAATGTCATATTTGTCACGTCCTGACCAGAGTTCTTATGTGTTGTGCTTGTTTTAGTGTTGGTCAGGACGTGAGCTGGGTGGGCATTCTATGTTGTGTGTCTAGTTTGTCTGTTTCTGTGTTCAGCCTAATATGGTTCTCAATCAGAGGCAGCTGTCTATCGTTGTCCCTGATTGAGAATCATATATAGGTGGCTTGTTTTGTGTTGGGATTTTGTGGGTGGTTGTTTTCTGTGTCAGTGTTTGTGCCACACGGGACTGTGACGGTTAGTTTGTTTTGTTATTTTGTAATTGTATATTGTTTTCATGTTATTAAATCATGGAAACTTACCACGCTGTACATTGGTCCTCCGATCCTTCTCGCCTCTCCTCGTRCGATGAGGAGGACGAAATAGACTGCCGTTACAATATTTCAGTTTTTTTTTWAATTTAAACAGTTTTTGCTTTGTCATTATGGGGTATTGTGTGCATTGATGAGGGAAAAAATGTATGAGMGAAAAAAACTATTTAATCAGTTTTAGAATAAGGCTGTAACGTAACTAAATGTCGAAAAAGTCAAGTGGTCTGAATACTTTCCGAATGCAGTGTATAAAACACAGGAAATCACATTTTTGACTGCACTGGGCCTTTAAGACATCTATTAAATTTAACAATGTTTATAATTAGTACTTTCGGGCAATGATAGATGATAAACCTTTACCAAAAGTTTGAAACCCCTTTGCTTGGGTGAGAGCTGTCATTTGTGTCTCTTGTCAGCGTCATGTTTTCCTGAACAACTCCCCTGACCTGGCAAATCTCCTGCCCCCAAAAGCACTATCCCTTTCCCTATTCTGTGTAAGGATGGGAAGGGGGGGGGGGGGGGGGGGCATTGCTCRGATCAGTGAGCTGCTCACTGGGCCTATCCAAACACAGGGGTTTGTTTTGCTAAAGCTGTGGGGAGAAGAAGTACCCTCTTAATAAATCAATGCTTTATTTACTGCACTCGCACATGCAAGGTTGTTATGCGTGAAACCACGGGAGGCAGAGGTGTGCCAGCCAACTCCTGCAAGCATACCTCTCACTATGGAGGGAAAAAGTAGGCTACAAGGGGAAAATATATTTAGCATGGGTATATATGGTGTATTAATGTATATCAATTTCTATCCAATTGTTTTTATGTATACCTAAATATGACGTTGTTTATATGATATTATAAGTATACAACTATGTGCCTCACTACTTACAGTACATGAAAAATAATTGAATGGTACTGTACAGGTTCATTTCTGCATCTGTGCGTATTCATCCAAATCCCTAACCATTTTCATAGCTATAGTGGTAGGAGATTAGGGCCTAGATTCAATCTGTAGCACAATAGCGCGATTGTGATTGAAATTTAAAGGCAATGTTCCTACGTTCACGGAGACAGCATTTACGGTAAACTACTGCATATATCGGCTCAATCGGAAAMGACCTTTACATTTCAATTGCGCTATAACGCAGATCTTCCGCGCCACGCATTGAACCTAGCCCTAGGTCATCAAACTGCAATGGGTTGAGTCCATTGTTGACAGATTTTGAGTTGTTTCAGGATTGACATGGGAGAGTGTGCCTGCTGTCCAGGTGTCATTCGATCTGAAGAGGAACGTAGAAATAACACAGATGTATTGTTCCTTTTTGAGTGAGTGTTTGTAATGGCAAGAAGAMAAATGATTTCCTTACCTGGAGGAGGCATTTAAACAGTTTTTAAGTAGTCGTGAGGCTTTCAGCGCACTCCATTGCCTTGATACGTGAAGGCCACATGCATTTCAGATTGCAAAGGTGAATTGTCATTTTGATTGAATTTTTATTGCCGGCCGATGGCACTTCTCTGAAATGAACAAAGTCTGGAGGTACTTTCCATCCACTACGACAGTGTCATGTAGTGTTCTTTTATGAGACATTGGAAAGGAATTCAAAATGGCTGTTTTGTCTTGTATCTCAAACACCTGTTTGGGTACTTCAGCATCCAACCTGCATAAATGACCTAGATTAAATGTTAACCTAAATAGTGATATTAAAGGAGCTACATTGTATGTTGTAATTGTAATTTCAATAAATGTCCTTAATATATCTACAGTAATAGTGGAATGCAGTGGAGTGCTGCTGAGGGGAGAACGGCTCGTACTAATGGCTGGAACGGAGCAAATGGAATGGCATCAAACACATGTATTTGATACCATTCCACCAATTCTACTCCAGCCATTAACACAAGCCCACCCTCCTCAAATAAGGTACCACGAACCTCCTGTGGTGGAATGATGTGTTTCACAATATTTTTTCACCCCAAAATGTAATGGGACCACAATAATGGTGCAGCCTTCTTATTGGTCAACAAAAGACAGGCTGTCTCTTATTGTCAAATCGTCTGGGTTTGAGCGATATCTACATGTTTGACGCTTGTCCTTTGCTGGCCCCACTCAATTTGACAACAAGAGAGAGTCTGTCTTTTGTTGACCAATAAGAAGGCTGCACCATTAGAATACAATTTTGTGCGGGCCCAATATACATTTTTTGTGAGGAAAAATATTGTGAAACACCATCATTCCACTACTGTAGCTACATTGAGAACATTTTCAGAAATTACAATGCAAAAATAATACATATAGCTCCTTTAAGAGTCATATGAGGCATAAACAACTGGTCACTGGTTAAAAGGCCCTTGTTGTGACTGTAAACAAAGGCTCTAACTCTAGATAATGGTTCACTCTGTCCCTTGCTCAGGGAGATGCAACGGCCAGTCTCAGTTGCTTAATTATCGTCCTAATTTGTATTAGTGCTAGCTATCCTCTCAGGGATAATTATGTATCTAGTGTGTGGGAGCGCTTAATGAGGTTCAACTTAAGTCTTTCCATGGAATAAAGGTTCAGCAGCCTCACTATGGGAAACAAACAGTGCAAAGCTTCCACTGCAGTTTTGTACTTATTTTTTTGTCTTATATTGTAGATGTTTATGGTGCTCCTTAAGTGGCGCGAGGCTTCTCCACAAGTCCCTTTTGAACACGGCGCACAGGAGCACTATCTATCTGAAGGCCACACGTTAAGGGCTGACGGCTACAGGGCTGTGCTGAGCCTCTTAAACATGACACTTCTCTAGCTAGTGGTATTTCAGTGCTCGCTCTCTATTGCATCTCCACCTCTCTGGGTGCACTGACCCTATACGTGATAAAAATCAAAGAATGCTCTTATCAGATCCATGTCGTCCACCATTTTTCACTGTGTTATTGCTCCCCCTCCTCCAGTGACATTTCCAAGGAACACCGACTACTAATGTGCAACGAAATTCCAAGTGCACTGAAACTAATCCTGTTTGGTAGGTGTTGATCGCACTGTTAAGAGCTCTTATCCTGGGTCTTGATATCAACTGGATTTTCCATGCCTTATCATAAAAAACGCAATCGCTCTCTCTCTCTCTCTCTCTTTCTTTCTCTATCCTCGTGTTTGTAAATGATACCAAACCTGTAACATGCTACTCATTCATTTTCCCTTGTGATTGAACGTAGGAGGCTACATGGCTAACAATCGTTAATTTACAAACTAAACCCCAACCACCTGGGTGCTTGGTTTCTCGGCACCTAGGTTGTTTTTACTGAGGGTTAGGAAGGGAAACCATCTCATCTGTGACTTGGGGGATTTATTAGTGAGAAAAAGATAATTGCTACCCATAGGCCACTGAGGGCTGATTTACAACTGCTAATACTTGGGGTTCCTTGAGCCATTCTTCAGCGTACTTATCTCCAACCATGCCTGCGGCGCTGAGGAGAGAGGGGTCACGGTGAACGATGAGGGATGGGCTCGGCAAACCCTCCACTCAAAGCAATTTGGCTGAGACTAATGTGTGAGGAAGCAGCTAGCCTCCACACGTCAACAGTGTAGGTCAGCTTGGAGCTGACAGGCATCTGTTGTTCTAAGCCAGCCCTGCACACAACCTGTCTAGATCTATGCCTTTCTGTTTCGGAAGGAGAAACTCCATCTTCTCCACATCAGTTTCCCTTACAGAGGAGAACACTTCTAGAATAGGCTGAGACCAAGGTTATAATGTTCTCAACAGGACATGATTTCTTGAATAAACGTGTGGTCATATGTACAATGCAGTGGAGGCTGCTGATGGGTGGATGGCTCATTATAAAGGCTGGAATGAGTCAATCGAATGGTATCAAACATGTTGTTTCCATGTGGTTGATACCATTCCATTGACTCCATTCCAGCCATTACTAATAGCCGTCCTCCCCTCACCAGCCTCCACTGGTACAATGAACTTGGCCTGCTTCTTGACCTGCAAAACTGGCTTGAAAGTTTTCAGTGACAACATTACATTTAGTCACAGACTAAAGCCCCGCTTATACCTGCTTCTAACATGCATCCTTTTTCCTGATCTTGTCCACATTCTAATTGTGCCCACATTTTTAAACAGGTGTAGATTACTAAAATACACATTGTGATCTGATTGTTATCAGACAGGCATTGTGTCTGAATATCTTACAAGTGTAAGATCCCGCCCTCTAAAATCCTTGACAGGTGATGTCATCGACTTATATCATCAATATGTCTCTTACATATTATTGTTAAAGAATATCTGTCAAGTAATTTGCATACAGGTAGGGACCAGGATATCTGGTCACAATGCAGACACAGTGGATGGATAATTGACACGTTTTAATACCATGGTAGATGCAACAGCTACAATGTGGGCACAGTCAAAATGTGGGTAAGATCAGGACAAAGAATGCATGTTAGCCCCAGGTATAAACACGGCTTAAAAGTAGATCATAAAAGTAGASACAGCAGGTGTGAATGTGTGCAAATGTGCTTGTGAGTGCCTGTGTTTGTGTAAATGTTGGGTTTTGTCCTCATCCAGGTCAGGACCATGTTGGTAATGTTGATTARAGTACCTCCACACAGGTACGTAAAAATGTTTTAGAGGGGAGCATGGTTGGAGGCGAAACAGGAAATGAAGAGTCTTGGGCCTGTCTGTCCACGATGATCCTCTAGCTGACCGGGAGGCAGGAGGGCTTCAGTGATCGCACTCAGCTGTGAGGTCACGGGTTCAAAACCCAGGTGTTGTGCCTTGCAGCAGGCCACTTCCAGTCTAAACAGTGTAAATTATTTTGTGGAATGCGAACGCTAACCCGGGATCAAAGAGGCCTGGCCTAATAAGAGGCCGTTTCTTCTACTGTATCTGTGAGCAGGGGCGTTTTGCAAACATTATTTTAGAGGAGGCACGAAGTATGTGAGCATGGAGGGGGGAGAATTTAGCATTTTAAATTTTTCAAACACCAAAAGCAGCTTTTTCATGCAATCTAGAGCCATTATCATTATGCCTAATTTTATGTAAATATAAAGATGTATATTTTGCTGCATAGGTTATCTAAGCAAACAGATGTCGGATCTTCATTTCTTAAATGCCTCGTGATTTAGATATACGTTCCCAAAAATATATATATATACGTGCATATAAACATACAGTTCTATTTCTCTCCATGCGGGGGCAGTCGAGTCATTCGGACTCCTGCCAGCTATCAAAATCACCCTCCCTCTTTTGCTCGCTCAAAGTCTTAAGCCAGACAGAATATTAYTACATGTCCTACTGCTACTATAGGCCTATAGGTRCTATTACTGCAACATTCAAATGAACAAAAATGTATCTGAAATGCATCCACACACATCAACAACCGTCGTGTCATATAGCTTGATAACACAAGATAGATTTTGGTCTCTACTACGATATATAAGTGTCAAGTGTTTCAAAATGCAGCCGTACAGTAGGCTACAACTATACCATAGCCTACTGTAGCCTATCAAAATTAGTTGCACACATAGGCCTATAATATCAGAAGTAAAGTGAAGATGAAAGTGAGAATAGTAAGGTAGAAACCCACTCAAAAACACAGCCCATGATTTTTTTGATCTACAGTATATATTATCGAAAAAGAGGACATCGTAAGGTTTCTAGCGAATCAACTGTCAAAATTGAGTTCAATTGTGTTCTAGCAGTTAGGGCCCCTGCATATAGGCCTACTCTGTTCGTGTGGTTTTGATTCTGGCCCATGCCCTTATGGCCAAGATAACTTGATTTAGTTACACATTTCAAATATGGACAGTCCAGGGATATTTTTACCCCCGATCTTGATAACAAATGACCATACCAGACACTTTTATTTTAAAGACAYTTGTATTTAAAGTGGAACTGACAGTGTTTGAACTACTTTGCAGATATGAAACAAACAGATCAATCATAATATCAGTGGAGAAAAAAATCCCAGTTTATGCTACAAAACCAACTTTATAAGAGGTTTCTATTTTACTCAAAATTTCATGAAGTACAGTGGCTTGCAAAGGTATTCACCCTCATTGGCATTTTTCCTATTTTGTTGCTTTAAAACCTGGAAATAAAATAGATTTTGGGGGGGTTTGTATCATTTGATTTACACAACATGCCTACCACTTTGAAGATGCAAAATATTTTTTATTGTGAAACAAACAAGAAATAAGACATAAAAACAGAAAACTTGAGAGTGCACGACTATTCACCCCCCCACACACACACTTTGTAGAGCCACCTTTGGCAGCAATTACAGCTGCAAGTCTCTTGGGGTATGTCTCTATAAGCTTGGCACATCTAGCCACTGGGATTTTTGCTCATTCTTCAATGCAAAACTGCTTCAGCTCCTTCAAGTTGGATGGGTTCCGCTTGTGTACAATTGGATTGAGGTCTGGGCTTTGACTAGGCCATTCCAAMACATTTAAATGTTTCCCCTTAAACCACTCYAGTGTTGCTTTAGCAGTATGCTCAGGGTCATGGTCCTGCTGGAAGGGGAACCTCCGTCCCAGTCTCAAATCTCTGGAAGACTGAAACAGATCTCCCTCAAGAATGTCGCTCTATTTAGCGCCATCCATCATTCCTTCAATTCTGACCAGTTTCCCAGTCCCTACCAATGAAAACATCCCCACAGCATGATGCTGCCACCACCGTGCTTCACTGTGGGGATGGTGTTCTCAGGGTGATGAGAGGTGTTGGGTTTACGCCAGACATAGCATTTTCCTTGATGGCCAAAAAAGCTACATTTTAGTCTCACCTGACCAGAGCACCTTCTTCCATATGTTTGGGGAGTCTCCCACATGCCTTTTGGCAAACACCAAACATGTTTGCTTATTTTTTTCTTTAATCAATGGCTTTTTTCTGGCCACTCTTCCTTAAATCCCAGCTCTGTGGAGAGTACGGCTTAAWGTGGCCCTATGGACAGATACTCCAATCCCCGCTGTGAWGCTTCGCAGCTCCTTCAGGGTTATCTTTGSTCTCTTTGTTGCCTCTCTGATTAATGCCCTCCTTGCCTGGTCCGTGAGTTTTGATGGGCAGCCCTCTCTTGGCAGGTTTGTTCTGGTGCCATATTCTTWKAAWWWTTTAATAATGGATTTAGTGGCGCTCTGTGGGATGTTCAAAGTTTCTGATATTTTTTTGTAACCCAACCCTGATCTGTACTTCTCCACAACTTTGTRCCTGGCCTGTTTGAAGAGCTCCTTGGTCTTCATGATGCCGCTTGCTTGGTTGTGCCCCTTGCTTAGTGGTGTTACTCTGGGGCCTTTCAGAACAGGTGCATAAATACTGAGATCATGTGACAGATCATGTGACACTTAGATTGCACATAGGTGGACTTGATTTAACTAATTATGTGACTTGTGAAGGTACTTGGTTGCACCAGATCTTATTTAGTGGCTTCATAGCAAAGTGGGTAAAAACATATGCACGCACCACTTTTCCGTTAAATTATTTTTTTAAACAAGTTATTTTTTTATTTTCACTTCACCAATTTGAACAATTTTGTGTATGTCCATTACATGAAATCCAAATAAAAAATATATATTTTAATTACAGGTTGTAATGCAACAAAATAGGAAAAACGCCAAGGGGGATGAATACTTTTGCAAGGCACTGTAGTGGCATTGTTGACATTCTATGACCAAATCTATGTCCTCGCTTGTCAGGAAAAAGTAAAACAATAATAAAAAAAATGTTTTATTAAAGGCGTCATATTCTTCATGGCGGTGTACAGTTGAAGTTGAAAGTTTACATACACTTGGAGTCATAAAAACTTGTTTTTCAACCACTCCACAAATTTCTTGTTCACAAACTATAGTTTTGGCAAGTCGTTTATGACATCTACTTTGTGCATGACACAAGTAATTTTTACAACAATTGTTTACAGACAGATTATTTCATTTATAATTCACTGTATCACAGTTCCAGTGGGTCTGAAGTTTACATACACTTTAAACATCTTGGAAAAATCCAGAAAAGATTTTGAATTTGAAGCTTCTGAAGCTTCTGATAGTCTAATTGACATCATTTGAGTCAATTGGAGGTGTACCTGTGGATGTATTTCAAGGCCTACCTTCAAACTCAGTGCCTCTTTGCTTGACATCATGYGAAAATCAAAAGAAATCAGCCAAGACCTCAGAACAAAAAATTGTAGACCTCCACAAGTTTGGTTCATCCTTGGGAGCATTTCCAAATGCCTGAAGGTACCACGTTCATCTGTACAAACAATAGTACGCAAGTATAAACACCATGGGACCACGCAGCCGTCATACCGCTCAGGAAGGAGATGTGTTCTGTCCTAGAGATGAACGCCTTGGTGCGAAAAGTGCAAATCAATCCCAGAACAACAGCAAAGGAACTTGTGAAGATGCTGGAGGAAACAGGTACACAAGTATTTATATCCACAGTAAAACGAGTCCTATATCGAAATAACCTGAAAGGCCGCTCAGCAAGGAAGAAGCCACTGCTCCAAAACCGCCATAAAAAAGCCAGACTACGGTTTGCAACTGCACATGGGACAAAGATCGCTCTTGGAGAAATGTCCTCGGTCTGGTGAAACAAAAATAGAACTGTTTGGCCGTAATGACCATTGTTATGTTTGGAGGAAAAAGGGGGACGCTTGCAAGCCGAGGAACACCATCCCAACCATGAGGCACGAGCTTGGCAGCATCATGTTGTGGGGTGCTTTGCTGCAGGAGGGACTGTGGCACTTCACAAAATAGATGGCATCATAAAGTAGGAAAATTATGTGGATATGTTGAAGCAACATCTCAAGAACATCATCAGGAATTAAAGCTTGGTCACAAAAGGTCTTCCAAATGGACAATGACCCAAGCCATACTTCCAAAGTTTGGGCAAATGGCTTAAGGACAACAAAGTCAAGATATTGGAGTGGCCATCACAAAGCTCAATCCCATAGAAAACTTGTGGGCAGAACTGAAAAAGCGTGTGTGAGCAAGGAGGCCTACAAACCTGACTCAGTTACACCAGCTCTGTCAGGAGGAATGGGCCAAAATTCACCCAACTTATTTTGGGAAGCTTGTGGAAGGCTACCCAAAACGTTTGACCCAAGTTAAACAATTTAAAGGCAATGCTACCAAATAATAATTGAGTGTATGTAAACTTCTGACCCACTGGGAATGTGATGAAGCTGAAATAAATCATTCTCTCTACTATTATTCACATGCTCAAAATAAAGTGGTAATCCTAACTGACCTTAAACAGGGAATTTTTACTTGGATTAAATGTCAGGAATTGTGAAATACTGAGTTCAAACGTAATTGGCTAAGGTGTATGTAAACTTCCGACTTCAACTGTATATGACCAGATTTTAATCAAATGTAATGTTGCTAAATCACTGTCAGTTCCACTTGAATGGATAACATAAATAGGAAAGAAATAAAATAATAACAGTAGGCTACACCAAAATTAGTTTCCATTCATACAAAGTGTTGGGTAAACTGCCACAGTAGATTTGCCTTGATAAACAAGGAAATACTTTATTTCTATTGTACAGAATTGTTGTCAAATAGATAAATCGCCCTTAGTCTGTTCAAGAAGGACTGTTCCGTGATAATAACAAGCAGAGGGTGAACATATCTTGAAAGACTTTGGTTGCAAGCAGGACTAAGGTAACACCGACATCATATTTTAGGGAGCAGTAATGAGGTGACCAATAATGATTGCAATTGAGATCAGCTGTGCAGGTGAATTTAGTACATATTGATTTTTATTTTTTTATTTAACCTTTATTTAACTAGGCAAGTCAGTTAAGAACAAATTCCTATTAACAATATTGATGGTTTAACAAAGACATCAGCCGGTGTCACGCCCTGACCATAGAGAGCTTTTATTCTTTATGTTAGTTAGGTCGGGGTGTGATTTAAGGGTGGGTTATCTAGGTGAATTATATTTCTATGTTGGCCTTCTATGGTTCCCAATCAGAGGCAGCTGTTTATCATTGCCTCTGATTGGGGATCATATTTAGGTAGCCATTTTCCCTTTGTGCTTTGTGGGATCTTGTCTATGTGTAGTTGCCTGTGAGCATTATTTATAGCGTTTTGTTTGTATTGTTCTTTTGTTCTTTGATGTTTTCTATTCCATAATAAAGGATGGAAACATACCACGCTGCATCTTGGTCTACTCCTTATGACGAACGTGACAGCGGTGATAATCTAGTGCCATTGATGTTTGCAATAGGCCCATTGTTATTTGATTATATTCCAATACATTCTGTAGACTACCCATTGGCCTATCTATTGTCACATAATGAAAGGTGTGAAAACTGCTAATAGGCTACTGTTTGTGTATCCCTGGCTGAGTTGATGAGCTGATTTTAGCCATCAGTTGATTGACAGATGTAGGCCTACTGTAGAACAATAAACTCTCCTCCAGTGTGGATGCTCTTCCACCACAGGAGGTTGGTGGCACCTTAATTGGGGAGGACGGGCTCGTGGTAATGGCTGGAGCGGTATTGGTGGAATATCATTAAATACATCAAACACATGGTTTTATGCCATTCCATTTGCTCCATTCCAGCCAATAGTATGAGCCGTCCTCCACTCAGCAGCCTCCACTGTCGCCCACGTTTTATAGCTAGGCTATGTATAATTTGTCAATGTAGTTAGTCTTTGGTGTGGATGGCCTTTACATTAGGTGAGATTTCCATTGATAAGCTGTTATTCGCCGACTACAGTACTATAGGCCTACAGTACTTTCAGTTTGATCTTTGTTGTGGATTGAAAGCCTGTATTGTGTGGCTTTAATATTTTATTTAGTAAAGCTGTCAAGATGTTTATGCATGGGGCCTTCCGTGTCACGCAGTGGTCTAAGGCACTGCATCGCAGTGCTAGAGGTGTCACTACAGATCCGGGTTCGATCCTAAACTGTGTCGCAGCCGGCCGTGACCGGGAGACCCATGAGGTGGCCCAGCATCGTCCGGGTTAGGGAAGGTTTTGGCAGGCTGGGATGTCATTGTCCATCGTGCTCTAGCGACTCCTTGTGGCGGCCGGGCGCATGCACGCTGACTTCGGTTGCCAGCTGTACGGTGTTTCCTCCGACAGATTGGTGCGGCTGGCTTCCGTGTTAAATGAGCAGTGTGTCAAGAAGCAGTGCGGCTTGGCGGGGTTGTGTTTCAGAGGATGCATGGCTCTCGACCTTTGCCTCTCACGAGTCCGTACAGGAGTTGCAGCGTTGGGACAAGACTGTAACTACAAATTGGATATCATGAAAAAGGGGCAAAGTACAAAAATAATAATAAAAAAATAAGATGTTCATCAAATAAAATAAAATGTATTTATATAGCCCTTCTTACATCAGCTGATATCTCAAAGTGCTGTACAGAAACCCAGCCTAAAACCCCAAACAGCAAGCAATGCAGGTGTAGAAGCACGGTGGCTAGGAAAAACTCCCTATAAAGGCCAAAACCTAGGAAGAAACCTAGAGAGGAACCAGGCTATGAGGGGTGGCCAGTCCTCTTCTGGCTGTGCCGGGTGGAGATTATAACAGAACATGGCCAAGATGTTCAAATGTTCATAAATGACCAGCATGGTCAAATAATAACAATCACAGTAGTTGTCGAGGGTGCAGCAATTCAGCACCTCAGGAGTAAATGTCAGTTGGCTTTTCATAGCCGATCATTAAGAGTATCTCTACCGCTCCTGCGGTCTCTAGAGAGTTGAAAACAGCAGGTCTGGGACAGGTAGCACGTCCGGTGAACAGGTCAGGGTTCCATAGCCGCAGGCAGAACAGTTGAAACTGGAGCAGCAGCACAGCCAGGTGGACTGGGGACAGCAAGGAGTCATCATGCCAGGTAGTCCTGAGGCATGGTCCTAGGGCTCAGGTCCTCCGAAAGAGAGAATTAGAGAGAGCATACTTAAATTCACACAGGACACCGGATAAGACAGGAGAAGTACTCCAGATATAACAAACTGACCCTAGCCCCCCGACACATAAACTACTGCAGCATAAATACTGGAGGCTGAGACAGGAGGGGTCAGGAGACACTGTGGCCCCATCCGATGATACCCCCGGACAAGGCCAAACAGGAAGGATATAACCCCACCCACTTTGCCAAAGCACAGCCCCCACACCACTAGAGGGATTTCTTCAACCACCAACTTACCATCCTGAGACAAGGCCGAGTATAGCCCACAAAGATCTCCGCCACGGCACAATCCCAGGGGGTTGTGCATTTGAACCTATCTAAAGAAGATTTTGTTGAGTTGAGACATTRTTCTTTGATGTGTAAATTATCAGATGATTCATTTTACTTCTTGAAAAAATTGAAATAAATGTAATTAACAATTGGGCCTATTTAAATTAATTGAAGTAATTGTTTTGCTTTTATTGAAGACAGAACAGTGTTGGAAAGACAGGGGGAGGGTGACTCAAAGYACAGTGAGCCGTATTCAAACCCATGCCGACTCTGTTACATATATGCCGAGGTAAGCGGCTGTAACCGCTGGACCACACAGGAACTGAAGCCACCTACGAATTCACACGAGATGTGCTGTAGCCTGTACATAGCCTACAAACACCGCCCCCTGGCAGCGATTCGAAATATTTCTTCAGATATTCAAATCCTACTGCTACAGGATTATTTTCCTCTTGCGATGAATGGGTCAAATAAATCCGACATCTGTACCTGTTTAATTGTCATTTTAATTAATGATGCACATTGATTCTTTAATAACTTTTATCCCTTAGGAGTCTGCCACACTGGTATATAGTATCATAACCCAAGAATTAAAGCAATTTTTYTATTTTCTAAAGTCTAGCAACCTAGCCAGCACGCATGCCAGCCAAGACAGTTAGACAAGCTACTTTAACTTAATTGATAGCCTGAAATGGCTTGGTAGCTAATATGAGGTTGGAATATTGGGAACCTATCTAGCTGGCTAGCTAAAGCTAACTTAATAAAAATTGCTAGGTGTCTAGTATTACAGAGAAACAACAAAACATTTGGGTATTATTTATCATTATTTATGCGAGTCCTGCCCATCACGGGCAGCTTAAATCAAATCACACGCTGTGTGTGTCACTCAAAACTCTCTCTTCTCCTCTACTGACAATACTCTCTGCACACGCTAGAGTATCTAGCATACTCCCTAGCATATCTTTGCTCCTTGATACACCTTAGAAGGAACCATTTAACAGGGAGAATAGTGGGGGTGGGGATATTCTTTGCCTGGTCTAGTCAGTGTGGCCCCTCTACAAAATACCACTGACAAATCTTTTTATAAAAAATTATGATAAAACCTCTGTCTGTGAGAGATCATGTGAGAGACCATGTGAGAGACCATGCCACCCATGTACAGTGGGGATCATAAATATTCACCCCCTTGGATTTCATCAGATTTTTTTTGTGTTACAACGTGGGATTTAATTATCTTTGTTTTGTCAATGATCTACACAAAATACTATGTAATTCCAAAGTGGGAAAAAAAAAAACTAATTCTTTAAAATAATGAAAAATTTAACATTTGATTAGATAACTGTTCACCCCCCTGAGTCAATACATGTTAGAAACCACTTTGGCAGCGATTTCAGCTGTGACGCTTCTTGGAACAAAAATATAAACTCAACATGTTGGTCCCATGTTTCATGAGCTGAAATTAAAGATCCCAGAAAATGTCAATACGCACAAAAAGCAGATTTCTCTCAGGTTTCGTCCCCAAATGTGTTTACATCCTTGTTAGTGAGCATTTCTCCTTTACCAAGATAACCATCCACCTGACAGGTGTGGGATATCAAGAAGCTGATTAAACAGCATGATCATTACACAGATGCACCTTGTGCTGGGGACAACAACACAATGCCACAGATGTCTCAAGTTGAGGGAACGTGCAACTGGCATGTTGACTGCAGGAATGTCCACCAAAGCTGTTGCCAGAGAATGTAATGTTTATTTATTTACCATAAGCCGCCTCCAATGTAATTTTAGAGAATTTCGCAGTACGTCCAACTGGCCTCACAACCACAGACTATGTGTAATCACGCCAACCCAGGACCTTCACATCCGGCTTCTTCACCTGCAGGATCATCTGAGACCAGCTGTGGGTTTGCAAAACTGAACAATTTCTGCACAAACTGTCAGAAATCATCTCAGGGAAGCTCATCTACACCCTTGTCATCCCCTCCATGGTCTTGACCTGACTGAAGTTCGGCGTCGTAACTGACTTCAGTGGGCAAGTACTCACCTTTGATGGCCATGGATGAATCCCAGTTTCAACTGTACCAGGCAGGTGGCAGATGTGTGGCGTCGTGTGGGTGAGCAGTTCGCTGATCTCAACATTGTGAACAAATCAAATCAAATCAAATGTATTTATATAGCCCTTCGTACATCAGCTGATATCTCAAAGTGCTGTACAGAAACCCAGCCTAAAACCCCAAACAGCAAGCAATGCAGGTGTAGAAGCACGGTGGCTAGGAAAAACTCCCTATAAAGGCCAAAACCTAGGAAGAAACCTAGAGAGGAACCAGGCTATGAGGGGTGGCCAGTCCTCTTCTGGCTGTGCCAGGTGGAGATTATAACAGAACATGGCCAAGATGTTCAAATGTTCATAAATGACCAGCATGGTCAAATAATAATAATCACAGTAGTTATCGAGGGTGCAGCAAGTCAGCACCTCAGGGGTAAATGTCAGTTGGCTTTTTTAGCACGTCCGGTGAACAGGTCAGGGTCCCATAGCCGCAGGCAGAACAGTTMAAACTAGAGCAGCAGCAAGGCCAGGTGGACTGGGGACAGCAAGGAGTCATCATGCCAGAGTGCCATGATGGCGCTCGGGTTATGGTATGGGCAGTCATAAGCTATGGACAACAAACACAATTGCATTTTATCAATGGCAATTTGAATGCACAGAGATACCGTGACGAGATTCAGCATGATATTGCACTGCCCTATGTCGCAAGGATTTGTATACAATTCCTGGAAGCTGAACATTTCCCAGTTCTTCCGTGGCCTGGAAACTCACCGGACATGTCAACCATTGAGCACGTTTGGGATGCTCTGGATCGACGTGTACGACAGCGTGTTGCAGTTCCCGCAAATATCCAGCAACTTCGCACAGCCATTGAAGAGGAGTGGGACAACATTCCACAGGCCACAATCAACAGCCTGATCAACTCTATGCGTAGGAGATGTGTCTCGCTGCATGAGGCAAATGGTGGTCACACCAGATACTGACTGGTTTTCTGATCCACGCCTGTCTTTTTTTAAAAGGTATCTGTGACCAACAGATGTACTGTACAGGATATTTGTATTCCCAGTCATGTGAAATCCATAGATTAGGGCCTAATGAATTTATTTCAATTGACTGATTTCCTTATACGAACTGTAACTGAGTAAAATCTTTGAAATTGTTGCATGTTGCGTTTATATTTCTGTTCAGTGTAATTTACGCTTGCCTAAACGAAGTGGGTGAATACTTATGCAACAACTATATTTTAGTTATTTCATTTGCATTCATTTGTAAATGTTTGTAGAATTTTAAATTTTTTCATTGACATTATTTTGTGTAGATTTGTCACACAAAAAAAATCACAATTAAACCCATTTCAATCCCACTTTGTAACACAACGAAGTGTGACCAAATCCAAGGYGGGTAAAACCCATTGTAAATAGTGGTAATCTGTCCCCATTTATCTCCTGTGTGGTCATTTAGGCTGTTGAATTGGAGTTGGATAATACAACTGGCCAGAGATTTCCTGTAGAATTGTATAGGGCAGTCAGTTGCCCCTATTACAGTTAATCCATACAAGTATTTAGTCATTTGTCCTGGTTTGAAATATACAAACAGAATCAAGGTTGACATAACATGCATAACTAGACATATAACATATTGTCACGGATTCCCCCGGTACTGCTGCTCATTCCGTTCACCAGCTTGAGTTCTATGTCACCGGCCTTCTAGGCGTCACTGAACTGAATCGTTACCACCAACCCCGGACTGTCTTGTCTCATTGCGCACACCTGGTTCCCATTCCCCCTGATTAATATTTGTATATATGTGCCCTCTGTTCCCCATTGTCCTTGTTGATTATTGTTCCATGTCCTTTGGTCTTGTGAGTACCTGTGCTCTGTTGTTCTCGGCTTGCATGTTACTGTGTTAGTGTGCACTTGTTATTACGGGTCTCGTCCGGTGTATTGTTATTACGGGTCTCGTCGCCTGTATTAACTAGAGGTTTACACCTCACTCTTTGTTTGGGTTACAGCCCAGTGTTATATATATATATATATACACGTGTTTGTTTTGGGCTTCGTCTCCGTCATGTTCATCACGTACGCTATTTTGGGTAGAGAAATAAAAAATACAAAAATGTGTATTCCTGCGCCTGTCTCCTGTCATTATACAACGTGACACATATGTATAACATACAGTATAAAGTACTATAAATAAGTTGAAGACGATACTTTGAACCATGTCTGCAAATCAAATGCTGTAAAAAATGTAATAACGATCAATGTAGGTCTTATAAGAAATTTGATTTCCAAAGTGGAATAAATATGTGGGAAATAAAATACTGATAGTTCAATTAATGTGTGTTCCCTAGAACTCACCAGCTTACTTTTTGATGACATTTCCATTTATTTCATGTATTTCTCTCTGAGATGTCACTGTCAGAAAAGGTATTCCTCCTGCATATCTCGGCTTTTAATAATAATACTCTTTTTACCTGGGCAGAAATCTTATGGAGGGAGAATTTGAGATAAATGTGGTTAATTGAGGCCAGGTGTATTTTCTTTATCAGCACCCAAGTCAACAAATCTGAAGTAAACATGATAATTAGAATAGAGCTGTCTTACATGTAAGAGCACTGAGTTGGCCTGTCTTTCTGTTCCCAGGTTTCCACTCGTAGTCTAACAATCGTATATGTATGAAACACCTTTTACACCATTCTATAGGATGAGTTTACATACAGTGGTTATCMCTGTAAACATTTTTATATTAATTCTGCACACACAGAAGGCAACATTTCGGAGAAACTCTGGATGATAAATGCAGTTGCAGATACCCAGGATTCAGTTGTTACACAATAGTGATATATGAAGATACAAATATTCCATTACTATGGAAAACTATCTGGAAAAAGTAAATCCCTCCTTTCTATCATATATATATATATATCTCTGGTTTTCAAGCTACATGATATTGTACATCTGACCTGTTAAAGTGGCTCAAACCAAACATACTTAATCATGAACATTTTTAAGGGGCCTTTTTGGTGACATTTACAAGTGTACATTCTACTGTACACCCTAAACAAGCAGCCTTTTCCCAGAATGAACCTCCTAGAGCTCCTGTCACTGCAGGTGAAAATGAACCCTCCTTTTCCGGGCCCCATGGAGAGGTCTGAAAGGGTCTTGGACCGCTAACACCTCCGAGGAACCATGTTCTAATTACCCAGTCAGCCTGACAGAATCTCCTTAATTACAAACTTCATTAGCTTACTGGACTTTGTTTTTCTCCACAAAGGGGGATGGGCTGAGCGGGTTGAGCTGAGGTGCAATGGAGGGGAATTAAAGGGTTGGAGTTTTAGCACCTTTTCCCCCCTCTGTGCAGTTCTTTTTTTTGAAGGAAATGTTAAGACCTCAGTCAGAGATCTAATTAGATTCATGGTGAGAATCAAACACCTTTTAACTAGCTTCTGGAGTCCCCTAAAAGGACAGCAAGAGCCAGGGTAAGAGTGCAGAAAATCAAACATAGCCACTGCCTTTCATGTGTGAAGTGGTCGGATTTGCTCTCTCCTCACCTTAAAATATAAAATAATCTCAAGCACATAGACCCTATAGCCTTTATATACCACTTCTATAAACTCATAGACCAATAGGGAGGCCTGTCAGAAACACTTTAAGAAGAGCATTGCGTACTCCATAAAATCAAGTAATCTCACGTAGAAAGATATTTTCTTCCCCTGAATTCTATTTTAAAACACAAATCAATCAAGTGTTCATATTGTACCTGTTTCTCGGTTAACTGTTTTAAAAACGACCCATTTGACTAATGCATGCAGAGGTCAGATATACATTGCTGCTCGTCATTGTCAATAAGATTCCCATTCAATTATTTGAGGATATCAGCTTATAAGGCCTATAATTTGGGYTAACGATCAGATGACAGACAGATATAACCTGTTAAAGTAGAATTACTTTCCACTTGTTGCTGTGAAAAGTACCTTTTACAACCTTTCAAGACAACTGCAACAGCACTTTGGCCCAGATGGCAATGAAGAGAGCCTCTACACCAATGCCAGCTAAGCTTCAAAGTCATTGCTCTCAGACATTGTAAGAATAGTGCAGGCAACAGAGTAATAATTGTACCTAAACCTTCAAAATGAGTTATGTTTGTGAGTAATTAGAGGCTCCTCTCGGAAACGCCACTTGAGATCATGTCCCTCAATGGCTAAGCCACACAATGCAGAATGGTGTCATTGTAACTGTTACAGTATATTACATAATAAAAGTGGATTATGCTTCGCCAGAATAYTGTGTCTATAATGTATTAGATTATTGGCAGATATGCGAGATATCTACGAGGCATTTTACTTTCATGTCACATAATCTGACATATTGGTCTCGAGTTACATTCACATTTGGGTTTTGCGTTATATGTTACATTAGCGGATACATAGTTACTGTATATCAAAAAGCCTCATTTTTAAACACATCAGGTCTAGGCCTATTAGCTCCTACTGTCAACTATTGCTGCATCCTCAGCTTTACCCCATATACACACAGACTAGAGGCCCCCTTCTGTATCCTTGACGAGCTACTGAGAGGCAGATATTGATCCTAGCTGTGTTAGGGGCTGTGTTCTTCTCACAGTCATCTATATTGGGAAGGGAGTGGTTTTCTGTGGCTGTATACAGTTACAAACTTAAGGTCGCGTTAAAACGTCAGGGCATGCTAAATCCTGGATTTTGGTGGAGCGATCCTTTGGATATATACTACTTCCGGGCTATATTTTATAGAACACTTGTCCCATATATTTTGGATAGTCTACATGTAATTCCTCATCACACAGGGGTTAGCTACAATCAGACAATTTTGGGGGGTTCTTGTATCGGAATTATATTGAATTCTGCTTATACCATGCTATACCACAATAAACATCAAGTTCAAATGCCGAGACTCCAAGACAGTGACAGGTTGGCACGAAATCTGTAGCCTTTCTCAGCTGCGCTGTATAAGCACAATGGACAGCGCCCTACACAAACAAAAGCAAGCATGTTTTGGTAATGAATATAGGCTACAGGATAGATCGAGTAATTCACCATTTACAAACAGTCTATGTGAATGCAGCCATACACACAGCTGTCTTACCAATATAATGCAAACTAAATGCTTAAAGTAGTAGCCTAGTCATTCATGCATGCAAACAAAAATACTGAATAGCAGTTTGGCTTAGAATACTGACACAACTGCAAATGCAAACAGAACAAAACAGCGGTACCAAGTAGGCCTAGTAAACAAAATARCAGATCGAAAAAGGCATGACACAATCAGTTACATTAACAGTAAACAAACACAGTAAAAAAAAAAAAGGCGAATGAAGATCCAAATAACCAAAACATGGCCTACAGCCTACTACAATGAGATACAAACAAATAAACCAATAGGCCCGCTTCAAACATGAAAAACCATGCCCCTAATGAGTACAGCAACACGTTGTCATATGGCACAATACACTTCTGTGGATCAAATTCGACCCACGTAATCAATTAAGCAATGCCAGCCTACCATAAACACGTTTCCAATATGTACAGTTCCATTTACAACCACGAAAACCAATAGGCTGCCAAGAAAACCATAACCGAATCTATTTATATGATCAAACATACCGATATGTAACTATACCCAGGGGCGTCATTTGGATTCTTGCATTGGAATTATATTGAACTCTGCAGTAAACGAGTATTCCAGCCACTCTCTTCCTATGAACCAGTTGGTATTAAATAAACATTTTTCGACAGAAAACATGTGGCTAGGGTAGGATTCTAGACTAACCTGGGCCGGCTCATCTGTTCCAAGATCGTCAGGAACAGTCAGAGGTGGAAGCAGGCTGTGGAGCCATTATCCTGGCAGCGCTTGTGGAAGGGTGGTTAGGCTCTGCACGCGGAGCTAGCTGGAGATCGGCAGCATCATCGCTGCTGGCCTTGGCGGTGGCATCGGTGGTTTGATGCTGCTGCTCATCGCTCTCCTTCTCCTTTTGGCTTTGTTTGGGTACTTTGGCAAAGCCAATTTATGATATTCATTGTGGCAGTGGCAGACTAGCTGGTTCGAGCTAGCTAAAAAGGCTAAGGCTAATAACGCCAGTGCTTTTTACAGCTATCTAAGAAGATCACTAAACTCTGTAGTGGTGGAGCGTGAGGCAGAGTTGAGTGAAGCAGCTTCAACTGTAAACTTGACCCCGCCCTTAGAAATCAAAATCAAATATTATAGGCAGAGGCGTATCACATTATTCACTTAGCCTACCACAGAGAATAAGTGTTTTTTGCTGCTTTTTATGGAAACACAAAGGAGTCATACTGTATCTAACCACCCCAGTGGCTTCCGATAGCCTCCCCCTACACACACCGCGGTGTGCGCTGTCCATTGTGCTGACACAGCGCAGCAGACATACAGATTCAATCATTTGAACTTTTTTGCTATTTTTATATAGGAACATAAAACTAAACCTGAGAGGGTACAAGTTTCAACTGAGAGGGCTAAACCCCCTTTTGCCACCTTGTGGACCTGGGCCTGGCTGCAGTGCAGCGATTAACTTGATGCAAATCACAGATAACATGTTACCGTAACTGTAGTAAAGATATTATCAATCATTTTGCATTCATTTGCCACAGACATGGGATCTTACATTTGCAAACAAATTCCAAATGATCTCTCAGGGTAGAAATATGATTTCCATTCACTTCCAAACTGTTTTGATTGAGAAGGCCAGAGATAGTGTTGGTGCTGTTTGCTGGTGACAGAAATGATTACAGTTTCCACCAACCAATCGCTCAATAAAACCTTCCCGCCACTGGAACTACAGTACATGGAGAAATTAGAATCAGAATAATCAACAATCTTCTAGTCTTGATTTCAAGGAATATTTTCCACATGAGATGTGTTGCGTAATAGGAAGAAAACATGTATCGAATTTACTGTAGAGATTTAGTTTTATGAATACTCTCTAATGGATTCATAAAGCATCTCAGAGTAGGAGTCCTGATCTAGGATCCAGTCCCCCCTCTCCATGTTGTAATCTTATTCATTATAATCTAAACGGCAATCCTAGATCAGCACTTCTGCTTTGAGACACTTGGAGAATATGGGCCCTGACCTTGCGTTGACTTGCTGCACCTTGCAGGAGACACTCATCTGAAAGGATTCTGTCATTATAGCTGCTTCAATGCATCTGTCAACTGTCAAGATGTCTCGCTTATAAACACATATTAGTTTAACAGACAGATCACAGTCTGTTCTTATCAGTCACTAAACGAAACCTTCAGGAGAGTGATGACATAACATTTCCATTGGTGACAATGACTGAGTTTCAACTATAGTGATGCATAGAATCTACAACACCTTACCAATATTTGAAACTGAAGCATGCACAGTAGAGCAGTAGACTACACCTAAAATCTTGTATGTATACAATCATTAACATACCTCTTAATAATGAACACTAACTTCTGAAATGACTWTCCTTGGCAGCTGAAAAGAAACAAGTGGTTTGTACTCATTGGATCATTGAATTAATCAATTATTCAACTAATAAACAAATTAACTAATTAGCATACACAAAGCTTGATTATGAAAGCAAAGTAAACAAAATATTTGCATTCAGAAAGCCAAAATATTACACAAGTGGTAAAATGTGGTAGGTTCCCATCAAATAAGTCATACTTGAAATAACAGCACATATTGAATCTTACTGAGGGGACACATCACCCTGTAACCATTGGCAACCAGCACCCCATACAGCATCCCAGGGCAGCCAAGCCACTCAGTTCAACACCAAGATTCTGCTTGTTTCCACCTCGACACTGGGACAAGTCTCTCATGCTGCAGGGAATTGTGGTGTATCCTCCAGCCAAAACCACTCACTCACTTGAATAGACCACTCTATCCAGATTTCCAACAGCCCACATCGGCAATAGTGTGATGATCCCAACCATAGCCAGCCAACACATCCAGCTTCACCAGACATTGCCAACGCCTATCCAGCCATACTTAGTTGGTGGGGGTTTCTTTCAGGAACCTAACTGCCCAACTGAAACATTTGGAGAGCAGGTGCAGGCACTTCACTGAAAAATGTAAAGATCTCAATTTAAGGTAAGGTTTGTCCCTTGTTGTCACGAACGTCGTAATCCTCCTCGTCTGAGGAGGAGTAAGGATCAGACCAAAACGCAGCGTGGTTTGAATACATACTTAATTTAATAAACGAAGAACACTAGACAAACTATACAAAAACAATAAACGAACGTGAAGCTATAAACAGTGCAGACATAGGCACCTGACATAGACATAGACAATAACCCACAATCCACAATACAAAACAGGCTACCTAAATATAGTTCCCAATCAGAGACAACGCAAAACACCTGTCTCTGATTGAGAACCATATCAGGCCAAACACAGAAATAGACAAACCAGACAAACAACATAGAATGCCCACACAGATCACACCCTGACCAACCAAAACATAAAACATACTAAGCAAACTATGGTCAGGGTGTGACACTTGTATGATATACATTTCTATTGTTTTATGATGACACTGTATCTTTTCATATTTGTGCAAATCTTTCTAAAACAGAAAATGGACACAATTCAATGGATATCAATCAACAAAGAGGTAACAATATGTATACTTTAAGAATATGTTGAAGGATAGCTGTATTGGGTGCAGATGACTGAGCTGCTCACTTTTGTGTCCGTGTCTYCAGGTATACAGACAAGGAGGCATACAATGGTATGTCAATTGGTATTGGTATGTTATTTTGCAGATCACATTTACCATCCTCCTCCCTTACCTCTTCAATGAATATCCCATAGGACTCTTCATTATGGACAAGGTATGCGAATGAAAACCATTATAAAAACAGTTTTTTTAAGTCACATTTACCACAAAACCAAGGTATGAATGCAGTTGTGTGCATGTTTTGTTAAACATCTGTATAACTACTATGTTTTTGGATTCACAGACTTCACCCTCCCTACACCTCTTCAATCACCATGCACTGCACATTCATTCTGGCTATGGACACAGAGAACATCAACACATCAACATCAACAGGCCAGAGGATATACCCGGTGGACTTGGGTCTCTGCTGGGAGTTTACCTCATATTTAGATTTTCTTTATTTTACTTTGACACTAAAATCATAATAAACACTGACAACTAAAATATTGTGTTATCGTTGTTATTGTTATGCATATTATTATTAACAATTATAATAGGGGAGGGGGGGTAGTTAAAGAATGTACCCCAAAAGGMTTTTCGAGGATCCTTTTAAAGGGTTCTTCAAAGAACTTGTAGAGGTTCCCCAACAGRTTCAATTTGAAGAACCCCTAAAAGATACTTCAGGAACCTTTTCTGTTTAGAGTGTATTGTTAGAAACGCACATTCATTTGTGCAGAGGAGGTGAGCTAATATCATGMGTTTTCTTGACCACGCCCCATTGAGTCCAGGCATCTAAGAGCAATGATATAGAGCTGGAAAAATGATCATTTTTCTATTACCTGTCTGTTATTGGAGTATCCACCTGATCATGTGGTGTCTTGACCCAAAAGAGACAAGGTAAGTGACCAAGCCATTCAGCTTTCACAGAGGACCATTTGGTGGCTTATTGTAAACACACTGACATTATATCACTTTATAGTAGTCTTTTCTACAATGAGTGCATATTATCTACTAATTTCATATTAAATGTAAAATACATTTTTAAAGCAATAAAAATGGCATTTACGCTATCAGACCTCTACACGAATATAACATTAAGGGAAAAAAGTATAATATTTCCAGAAGGAGGGGTGTAGGTAGCAACCTTGCTATTGGTAAGAGTAGACCTACAGCCTCTGTGAGTTAAACTTATTGCTTTAGTGGTACATGTTGATGTTACAGAGTATCTCTTCCCTCCCTCTGTCCACCCCAAAATATCGCTAGAATTGGCCTACCCTGTGGGTCCTGATTCAACAACAAGCATTTGTTCKATTTTTTTATTGCATGGCATGATGTCATAATGTGCCATGTAAAACCGACCCAAAACATCTAAAGGACAGTTCATTGTCAGCAAACAGAAACACACTGAGTCCTGACGTGGGAGGAGTAAACTCTAGGTCAAGAGACATTAAATAGTTTGGCTGCACATGTGATATATTTAGTGAAGCCATTGTTTGTTTTATTTAGGGAACGAATTGAGGATTTTCCAAACTGCAAGGCCCCTAAAGTATTTTATCAGGTGTACAGTCCAGCCATATGTTAAACATTAGTGCTCTGAAGGGAATGTTGATTGCTGATATATGCAGCCTGGTCTCAGAGCAAAACTTATTATATTTTACTCAAATCTGTGCCACTCCATTTAGTATGATATGCTACTAGACGTTAGGTTACATTACATTGGCCTACGTAAATCCAGGACACTCAAATTAGTATGATATGTTACATTTGGTAAACACTACATGACCAAAAGTATGTGGACACCTGCTCGTCGAACATTTAATTCCAAAACCATGGGCATTAATATGGAGTTGGTCCCCCCTTTGCTGCTATAACAGCCTCCACTCTTCTGGGAAGGCTTTCCACTAGATGTTGGAACATTGCTCCAGGGACTTGCTTCCATTCAGCCACATGAGCATTAGTGAGGTCGGGCACTGATGTTGGGCAATTAGGCCTGGCTCGCAGCCGTCGTTCCAATTCATCCCATAGATGTTTAATGGGGTTGAGGTCAGGGCTCTGTGCAGGCCGGTCAAGCTCTTCCACACCGATCTTGACAAACCATTTCCGTATGGTGCACGGGGGCATTATCATGCTAAAACAGTTGCCACAAAGTTGGAAGCACAAAATCGTCTAGAATGTCATTGTATGCTGTAGCGTTAAGATTTCCCTTCACTGGAACTAAGGAGCCTGAACCATGAAAAACAGCCCGAGACCATTTTTCCTCCTCCACCAAACTTTAGAGTTGGCACTCTGCATTGGGGAAGGTAGCGTTCTCCTGGCATCTGCCAAACCCAGATTCATCCGTCGGACTACCTGATGGGGAAGCGTGATTCATCACTCCAATGGCGGCGAGCTTTACAACACTCCAGTCGATGCTTGGCATTGCACAAGGTGATCTTAGAATTGTGTGCGGCTGCTCTGCCATGGAAATCCATTTCATGAAGCTCCCGTTGAAACAGTTATTGTGCTGACGTTGCTTCCAGAGGCAGTTTGGAACTCGGTAGTGAGTGTTGCAACTGATGACAGACGATTTATACACGCTTCGTACTTCAGCACTTGCTGGTCCCGTTCTGTGAGCTTGTGTTGCCTACCACTTTGTGACTGAGCCGTTGTTGCTCCTAGACTTTCCACTTCACAATAACAGCACTTACAGTTGACCGGGGCAGCTCTAGCAGGGCAGAAATTTGACTAACTGACTTGTTGGAAGTCGCTGAGCTCTTCAATAAGGCCATTCTACTGCCAATGTTTGTCTTTTGAGATTGCATGGCTGTGTGTTCGATTTTAAACACCTGTCAGTAACGGGTGTGGCTAAAATAGCAGAATCTACTKATTTGAAGGGGTGCCCACATACTTTTGGTGATCTAGTGTGTTATAGTAGGTTACTTAAGGCAGAAACAAAAGTAGTGGGGTGGGTGGGTGCATACTGTGAACATACCGCAACCTAGCAAGCCAAAGGTTGCGTGTTCGATACTCATCACAGACAACTTCAGCATTTTAGTTAATTGTCAACTTTGCAACTACTTACTACTTTTTAGGTACTTTGCAACTACTTAGACTGTTAGCTAACCCTTCCCCTAACCCTAAACGTAACCCTTTAACCTAACTTTTAACCCTAACCTTAACTCCTAACCTAATGTAGCATATCATAGTAAAGCAGTCGAACGTAATATATCATACTAAAACAGTTGAACATAGCATATCATACTAAAGCAGTCAAACATAATATATCATGCTAAACTATCAAGACGTAGGATACTATATGTCCTACAATTAATATTATATTGTACGACCACTATTACATTGGTAGGCCAATGTAATATAACCTAGCGTAAAGTAACATTTCATACTAAATGAGTGGCACGGATGTTTTTGTAATATATAATACGTTTTGCTCTGAGACCAGATTGCAGTACGCTGTATAATGTTTTTGAATGCAGATCTTCAGAAGTTAGGGATATTATTTGTTTTCTGACTAAAGGGTTTGTGGACATGTGAGAACATATGATTAGGCCAAGATGACATAAAAGGGGGCAAGGTAGGCTAATGGGACTCTGTTTAGTGAAACCTTACAACTTCATAAACCTCAGTAAACAAAGGTTTAGTTTTGAGGTCTCTAGGCCTAACACAGAAGTTTAAATAAGTCAAAATGGTCGTTTTATCACTAAGCCATTACAAACAGGACTTGGCTATATTTATACAAACACACTCATTGCAAACGAGTTCTATATTGACCAACAAACCACATAAAATAATACATGAAAACCTACTTTACCTGTAACATTGTGTGTGCGACTGGAGGTTGTGTTAAAAGCAGTGGAGGCTGCTGAGGGGAAGACGACTCGTAATAATGGCCTGGAATGGAGCGAATGGAATGGCATCAAACACATGGAAACCATGTGTTTGATGTATTTGATACCATTACACTTATTCTGCACCAGCCATTTTCCACGAGCCCGTTCTCCCCAATTAAGGTGCCACCAACCTCCTGTGGTTAAAAGCCTTTAAAACACTGTCCGCTGGAGGCTAATCCTGGTCAGCAAGGTGATTGCACTCTGCTGGTCAATGTTCAAGCAGATGCTGAAACTGTCCGCACGAGGTTTGTCACCGGCCTCTAGCCAAGAAGCCCTGTAGCCTAGGAGCCTGACAGACGGCGAAAGACACGTCTACAGGTGTTTCCCAGTACCATCTTGCCCGAAACACGATATAAATGTTTAATTATGAAGCGGGCCATTTGTCACTGCTGCGCTCGAGACGTCTCTTGACCAAATTAGGAACCCGGTTTGACCTTGTGGTTGGCTAAATATTAATGACACAGCATTTGCTGTCATTATTATTTAGGCCTACGGAGAATATATAATTATACACCACTGACGTAGAGAAATGTAGTTGACGAGTTACGTGTTCCTATTGTCAAACATGGCTTATTTGCAATGTTCCATAGAATAATATTAAGATGTTTGCTAATTAGAGTTAGAGAATAGAACATTTTATGTTGAAAAAGCTCCCATAATTTCTCTCTCTCTCTCTCTCTCTCTCTCTCTCTCTCTGTTATAGATAACATCAAGGGGACAGGGGATTCCTGAATACCCGAATTTTCCATGATTTAGAAATAATATTCCAACAACAGTAACAGTCAGGAACCCTACATTACATCATGATGCATGTATTTGGCAACACTCGCAAACAACTAATGGTGCGAACACAAGGAGCAGAACACAAGTCTAGACCTATTCTGTAATAAAGGAATTTCTCAAAAATATGGTACTACTTAATAGCTTGCGATATATAATCTTAATAAATAGGCTACCGCATGGAGAACGTTAAAACACATTTTTGAGCACCAATAACAACATAAGGGTCAGCACTGAATATTTAATGCGATCCATAACCATATGTGCACCCATATCTTGGACCCATAGGATGTGTCTTACCCCCAAATAAAAGTAGGCCCTATTAGAACGTTAGAGAAAAATAAGCATAATAGGCTACTTTGGATAGGATGCTAAACTACACTAAACAATATTTTCAGGTGTATGCTATCCTGAAACTAAAATTGAATTGTAGCCAATGATAGGCGTAAATGATTGGTAAAATAGGCATATCTCTCTGGGAAATAGGCACTTAAGGTTATCAGGACTACTTGTTTCTTACTTTATAATAAGGCACTTAAGGAAAGTGTTCTACATTAAAATGTGAATTATATTAGCCTAAATATAAGGCTACAGAAACAGTAACAGTAGTCTTTAATGAGCTATATAGGGCCGTCAATGCTAGGCTAATCCGTGATAATGAAAAGTGTTTACCTCTGCTGATCTCATGGCCCATAGGTCATAAGCAGCCCTATCTAACATAAAAAGTAATAAGTTCAAAATTATAGATTGCACTTGTAGAATGAATAGGAAGTATCTGTCTCCTAAATTGTACATAATCTTATTACAAATTAATCTCAATAAATGCACGTGTGTGTGTGTCCTCAGTTAGGCCCTATATCAACTATATAACAACATGAAACCTTTGACACTCATATTTCAGAAATATTCTTTTGAAAAGGGCACGTAAAGTTGAATCAAAATCTCTGTTTTGTAGTTGTTGCGCRATGTTTCCAATAGGGGTATTTTTTCCCCCAATACGTGTCAAAKCCACCCGATCAATATCATTAGAAAGAGTCAGTGAACTATGCAGTCCGCCAATCTAAATAACAATTGGCTCTGCCTTCTGCATGTAAAAATGAAAACTGTTGTGTTTGGAAAACAATAATCTCAATAGGCCTATGCAAGCCCCTATCTCGTTAATAATAAAATGAGAAACTGTTTCCCGAMACACTATCATGTTTAATTTAATTTATTACACAATTTGGAAGATGATTATATGGTGATTGCTAATTAGTCTTGTATATTTATCGCTGTACCTTATGTCAAGGCCAAGGGAATTGTGTAGGGTTCATTCTCTCGTTTGAAGGATCAATTTCAGATGCAATTTGTGAAACAGGATAGATCAGTTTGTCCTGGCATCAAATACTGCGACGGCAGCTCAAAAACATGTTATTCTCTAACATGACTTTAGCCCACTTACTATACCAGATGAGAACGTGAAAAGGCCGTAGCTGACACTGTGGACACCGCACTGTATAGGTCTACCTGGTGTCAAGCAACGTGAATGACGGAAGTAAGAATGTAACGCTACAGCATAGGCCTACCAGTAAGTCTTCAAAAACTGAATCATAAATCATAAACATGAACGATATAAGCCATGATTACAGTCGTCTGTGCCTAATGGTGATGCAATATATATTTTGATTAATTTGAAAGTGCGAGTTATCAATAGACTACAGGGCCTAGGCTAACGAGCGGATTCGTCTCATTGCATGTTTTAACTAGTGGGCTTCAACGAATGTGTGTTTGTTTTTGCAGATATAGCCTACTTGTTTTCAGTATTTGGGCTATAGCAGGAACGTGGCGTTATTGGTGTGTAATGGTCACCGGTCGCCATCCAAATACCATTCACATTAGTGACTTCAGCAGACGTTGGCTAATTATAGCATACGTACTAATTGTAGATTTGGGGGGTTTGGGTCACTGGGACTATTTGATATGACCGCTTTTTAAATTACGTATAATTATTTCACATCAGGTAAGTAGACCTTTGGCTTACGTACAAGCCTTTCAGATGGTGTCAGAATCCATATTTCTCATCGAGTATTTAGCAGCCAGCAATGATCAGGGCCTCATTTACCAGAGCCTTCGTTAGAACCTTCGTTATTAATGTGGCTATTAAAAACCTTCACACATCTACGGGTGATCCTGACCGCTTTTTTTGCCCTTCCGCGTCACTTTATTCACAGAAGATCCGCGCTAAACATAGAATCAAGATGATCAGGCTATGTGTCTGACTGTGACTGCCAACACATCAGAAGGAAGTTGACTACTAATACAACGTTTCCAAAGTAGGAAATTGTTACAAACAAGTGAAGGATAAAATTATGCTTCAAATGAAAAACGAGATGACAGCATCAAAAGATACACAGGCTAAATAAACATATKATTCTCTAGGCTATTACAATAATATTGAAATCACTAAGTGAACCATATACGTGCTTGATTGGGGAACACTTAAAAAGTTGACTCGTAAATAACGATACATCTGGTACGATCATCGTAATGCTTAAGTTACATCGCAACTGGTAAACGAGGACCAGGCTAAGTAACTTAATAATAAACCAAAGCCATCGGGCTTTGATGATTGATCGTTTCCCAGTCCTTAAGCGTGGCAACAAAAAAAAACGCTTTAGCCCCTGTACTGCCTATAGCAGCGCAAGGTTAGATAAGCGGGTCACAAGGTCCCCAGCACTCCCCATACGCACAGCTTGATTGTTTGGGAAAGTAATCGATTGATATATGAGGTCTAGTACCTCATAACCTAACATTCACTGACTCGGAGCAAGTTTGAGTGGAGGAAACAGTACAATAAAAATATCAACAACGTCAGCCCACTGGGCACACACTGGTTGAATCAACGTTGTTTTCCACCTAACTTCAATGAAATGATGTTGAAACAACGCTGAATAGACGTAGAATTGACGTCTGTGCCCAGTGGGACCTGCCTTGTTCAAGACAGGTGCGCTTTTCTGCGCACATTGGTACTTTATCCCTCCGGCTTCTGCTTTACTCTGTCACCTCAGTGATCATGGTAAATTGTCAAAACAAAAGATCTTTAAATCCTTGCATTTGTAGGCCTTATAAAAATGAGAAGGTTCGTCTTTAGGTACAAACTCCTATGCAATATATAGGCCTATCATGGCCTTTAATCACAAAAAAACACAGAGCTATGTTGAATAAAATAAATTGACACCAGATAGAATGCAGTGTTAATCCAATAGGCCTATTTGACGAATATAGCCACTCTAATATATATATATATACTTTTTTTTAAAACCAGGCAAGTCAGTTAAGAACAAATTCTTATTTACAATGACGGCTTAGGAACAGTAGGTTAACTGCCTTGTTTGGGGCAGAACGACAGATTTTTACCTTGTCAGCTAGGGGATTCGATCTAGCAACCTTTCGGTTACTGGCCCAACACTCTGGCCACTAGGCTACATACATTTCAGCATGTGCCATAAAGGCCTGCAAGTTAAATAGAAATGTCCTCCCCTAGCTCCCTAATGGCGCAGCGGTCTAAAGCACTGCATCTCAGTGCTAGTGGCGTCACTACAGACCCTGGTTCGATTCCAGGCTGTATCACAACCGGCCGTGATTAGGAGTCCCATAGGATAGGCCGTTATTGTTAATAAGAATTTGTTCTTAACTGACTTGCGTAGTTAAATAAAAAAAATAACAAAAAAAACTCAAAATTTGGTCTGTGAATAATATAGGCCTAGGCTATTCATAGGGAAACCCGTACATTTTAACAGATCTGGTCTTCGTTATAACATTTATTTAATTTCGTTGAATGCAAGGATCTGCCATTAAATTCAAAAGATTGGCTTGTTTAAATCAAAAGAGTGAAAATGTAATAAAAGGAGACCAAGTCATAGCCTAATGAGGGGGCTGTCCTGCCTATTGAGGCAAGGCGGAGGGAGAAAGTGCGCCAAATTTGTTTGCAGCGGATCAAGGCTCACCGCCTTCACTGCACTTTCTTTATCTTAATTCCAACTTGAAAAGATATAATTATCTAGTTTGAACAGGACTGCTATCAAATCCTTCTTTAGGCAGAGTAGGGAAAAGCTCGAGTGGATTGCGCGCTCTGAGCCGCTCGGTGTTGCCCGAGATAGGAGTAATGAAGTTGTGGAGTCCGGAGATACAAAGGGCATTAACCTCATTAGCATGAAACCTTTTCTTCTAACTATTGTGGGACCCTTTCAGCCCTCTAATCCCCCTATTTCAAAGCTGGGTTTGTAATAAAGCTTTTAGGGTTTTTTCAAAGCTAATGGTATTCTCTGAAGATTTTTATTGCTGTTATAGTGCATGGGCCTATTTAAATTCCCCATCCATATAGTTTGTATATAGGCCTATAGCCCCCCACACCACCCCCTCCGAAAAGCTAATTTTCAAGCTGTGAAACAATTATAGAAATAAACACTACACCTCACATCATAAAATGTGCATAGTGGATTTGACACATTTCTGAGATAACTAGTGTAAATAGTTTTCCTATGTGCCTTGTTATTTTTGAGTCATTTATAATGAACGATGTGGGTAGGCTATATAAAAGGTCTTATATAGATGTAAAAACGATTTTTTTTTTTAAATAATATGTTGTTTTTTTCTTCCCCACACAAGCATAATAGGCTACACATAAATGAGAAGAGTAGCCTAGGCATGGGTTGATGCTGTTTTGTGGGAAGAGCGTGTGTATGTGTATATCCGTGGCTGTACGAGACAAGATATTAAACAAAGATCCCATTTTGCTGCACATTGCAAKCTTCTCTTATCGCTTCTTGAGGGGTAGTCAGATTGTACTAAATTATGTCCAACCAAACCCCATTGGATCCACGGATTAAGAGATTAACGTGGACCACTGGGCAATGCATCCCCTTTCCCCCTCATATTACTCCCATGATAATTGCCCAAACTGATTTGCACTTTCACAAAAGCTCGTAGGACTCTTTGTAGCCTGAGCAGACCAGACGCTGCCCCTCTCGGAAAAACAACCATGCACTTGCCACAGAAAAAAAAAAATCATGCGTTTTTTCGTAATAGCATGATTTATAAGTTACTTTAACAAGCCTCCACATTGTCTGGATTCCCTCTGAAATGTGTCAGWGCTACCTCAAGTGTAGGCTACTTGAGAGACTGGTATGACCAAAATCAAGATATAGGCTGTGAAGCGGGTGATTGGTGACAGCGGGAATAAAATGTCAAGCTATGAAAGCTGCTCGTAAATCACAACCATTAGGCCTACTTTTACTCTGCGCGCAACATATTGATAAAACTTTATTGACAAAATATTGACAATTACATACTTCTTGGAAGTATACTTTGTGTTAAAATTGTAGCAAACTTAACACAAACACAAAATTATGTACATTCTGGTAAAAGAGGGTTTAACAGAAACATTAACTTTTTGTTGGACTATCTCTGTACATGGAAACGCTCAGTGCTTGAAGTTCTCTCGCCTCTATGGCTGTCAATTCTTGCATTAGTCCTTCGTGGCAACTCTCACGGGAGGGTCAAGTCCTGACAATATGCTCAGGCCAGAATAACAGAGACATGATAAAGCTTGGGTTTAAGGAGTGTCTTGGATACTTTCCCTTTAAGTACTTCATATGTGGTTTGATAAACTTTTAGAAAGTTTTCGAAATTCATTTCCATTAGTGTTTCTTTAAAAACACTATAACGCAGCACTGCTACTTCATACTGTTTTCACAATCACTTTAACACGATAATCATTAATTAAAAGACTGCACACTTTGTAAAAAGGAAGAAGCACAACATCTCTGAGATTGAGTAAAAACAAAGTTGTGTTTTGAGAAAATTATCAAATTATAACAACTACCAGAAAGTCCATGCAATTCAAGTTTTACAAAAACAGTTTTGTATTTTGGTATCTTGAGTGGAAACGTTCATATTTAGAAACTTTCAGAAGTGCAAATTTCCAATGTGAATTGGAGATTCATTTTTTGGGAGGTTCGTGGGAGATTGTAGTGGTGGGTTGGTGCGTGGAAGGGGGACAGGTAAGTGGACTGCGATACTGTCGATCACTTTCGCCTGGGCAATTTGATACGTATTGACAGACCCATGGTGACAGCAGTGCCACCAATCTGAATTCTCTCACCCTCAGCTGCCGATCTCCGAAGAATCGAAATGTGACATTAGCTTAACCCTGTCCCTGTACACAGCATCCTTAGCCATGTCATACTTCACGCCACGCGGCTGTCACAGGTTCAAACAATTTAGTAGGCTATTTTAATCGTCTGAAGTGACGTCAATTTCCTCGGGACTTCCCGATCCTTGTTTTGTTGCAAGTCTCCATCGGTTTATGTGATGGGTCCCCTTCTTCTTCTGTTGCGAATCTGAACCCTCCTCCTCCAACTTTTGCCGTTTGAACTTGGTTCTTCGGTTCTGAAACCACACTTTTACCTAAGGGAAACAAATAAAGGCTAGAATAAATTCACAAATACTAAACAAAAACCATTCATGTGCGCAAAGTGTGAATTCAAATAGCAGAACAGCAAAGGATAAACATAGGCTCTCATAGATTGCCGTGTGAAAATTTGCCCAATGCTATGGCACTAAAGGCTTTACATTATAGGCTAGAAGTAAGGTTATTTTCAAGAGAAAAAAATGTATTTCATGAATAAATGTAGAGATAGTCCATTGATACCTTTATGGGATAAAGGTAAAAAAACGCCATGCATGCTCTAGGTCTATGTTGGTTATAGCCTAGTATAAACATAAGCCAATATACCAGAAATTGACTGTCCCTAAGCCTATTGGTCTAAAAAAAACATGACGCAAACATGGATATGCAATTGCATAAATATGTTTAATTTAATTTAGAATAATTTCAAACAATTGTCAAAATCCAGATTTCTTATACATAAACCTGTTAATTTTAAGCCTTTTGTAAATGCATATCAATAGGCTACAGTGGGCTATATTCATATCTACAAGCCATTCGTCCGACAGCTTGGCAAGTGAGGTGCATTTAATGTGCTTTCAGTCAGCTAATTGAAGTGGGCGATGGTTCATTTCTTCCTCATTCCCCTCTAATAGCCTCCGTTTAGAGAAGAGCCGGTGGTGACACTGGGACAAAAGACACCGACCGTTCCGCAAGCTGATAGGCACAAATACGATCTTAAATATGGCCAGGAAAATTCATTGAGTCCGGCTCATTCTTTTTAGCGTGCCATAGATCCTATAAAATGGTTAACTGGTTAATTGCCCTCCATTTTGAATGGGAACCTTTTTTCTCTCTCAACCCCGCCTAAAACGAGGTTATAGCCTATGATCATGGATTTGCTCCAACTAAAGCTTCAATGCCAATGGTGTAGCCTATACATTTATTGGTTTGTCTCTCTAAAACTGCGGGTTACACGTTAATCCAAAAAGTGATTTTGAAAAATGAATAAACTTGTGTTTTCATTTCTATCGTTTATCCCCTTCATTTAAATTCTTAAATTCGGCCTAGTCTCTAGGACATCTTGCTAGATGGATTGGGTCTAGGCCTATATTTAACCATACACTCTTAGAATTGTTTATATTTTGGGGTTCTAGAACCATTTGGTTCAGTGAAAAATTACCATACAAAAGGGTCCTAAAGAAGTTTTCGGGCTTCCATATATAAAGCAAGCGTTATAACCATTTTTCGTTCTAGGCTATATGGAACCTTTCTTCCAAGCGTGGCATTTGTGCCGTTTCCCCCAATAGACAACATATTATCTTGTTTTCAATATATCTTTTTATAATTCCCCTAATGTCACTTATAGCTTATGCAATGAGAACTTTGAATTCCCAATAAGTAGCCTAATTATTCAGAGAAAATGTAGCATATTCCAGATTCCGTAGCCTACACAAAAACAGTTATAGTTGTAACCTGTGGGTCATGTCCGGTTTGATGCAACTTGACATGATAGTATTTTAAATCCATTCCCTGTTCAAAGTAGGCCTGATGCGGATTTAACGATAAACCTGTGAATATTAAATTCAGGGAAAATGTTCTTACCTGAGTTTCTGTGAGGCTAAGGGTGTGCGCAAGCTGTTTTCGTTCGGCACCTACGACGTAATGGTTTTTTTCAAATGCGTGCTCAAGCCGCAGAAGTTGCGAAGGTGAAAAAGCTGTCCGAATTCTTTTGGGCTTTCTGGCCAGTGCATTGTGCAAAAGGAAGCTCTCCGGACTTGTTTCGTTACCTGAAAACGACAATGGGAGGGATATTCATTATGAACAATCTTGCAAACTGAGGCTAAAGAGACGATGATGCTATGATCATATTTTGGTTATACGGTAGACTTGGGCCTTCTAACTTTTAACTAAAGTCTACGGCACCACTCAATTGATAATCGAGACCAATTTAGACACAGCAACACCGTGATTTTTTTTCGACAGCAAGAACTTAAACAATAGCAAATTGATACAGTTTATAGTCTTCAAATGGCAACGATAGGATTATGCAGTAGCTATTTAAGCGGCGATTCTATCCGGTCTTTGGTTATCTTAAAAACACCACACATTGAAAATATAATAGTCTACAATAACAAAGAGTTCTGGGAGCCTATAGGCTACCCCTTTTCAAACTTTTATTTTCTACATTACTGGTAGGCTATAATGTAAGTATATGGTGGAGAATAAACACAGGATACATTAACCCTACATTTGTCTTAATTATTAACAAGACACTCGTAACCATTATTCGTTCCAAATGAAAATATATCGTTCAGTTAGGCCTACTATACAATTTGCACGTCTCAGATACATATAATGTGCATGCACCCGCATAAAACAATGTTTTCAAATGACAGTCCAATTTGGGGGCCTATAAATTAATAGTGTGATTTTAGAAGTGCATTGTGTACAATTTCTTAAACAGCAGTTTCGGCCATAAAAACATAGCCCACAAATATTACCCATAGCATATTCCATGGCACAGAAGATTGCAATAAATGACACAGGCTTCTATCAATGTTGTTCAGTTGATTTGCACTCAGTTTAAACACACACATTTTTAAACGAGAAAATGAAGTAATAACTCATTTTTAAAAAGTCAACAATTTTGTTAAAAAAAATAATCAAATTAATTATATAGATCTACAATTTAGATTTGTAAGGTGTTATGATTATTTGTGTTTCAATAAAATGCTTTAGATGCTAAAGGACTTTAAAAGTCCACACTGCAATTTCTTCAACAAAATGTAAATTATAGGCTACAGGCAAAATAAATGTGAACCCGTGTAGCCACCTTAAGAAATACTATGCCCTACATTACTGAAAGTAGCCTACTCCAGTTTAACAGTTCTAATTAGCCCATAACAGACAAAAACGGTTTAAACAATTGTTCAAGACACCACAAATATATATTTCGATAGCTCACTGATATTTACACCACTATAGCATTCGTGTCTTCATCCTCATAAATAAATGTTATATAAACTACAGTTACCGAGAACCGCTATGGAAAATCCAAAAAGACAAACAGTACAAATCCGTAATAAATACGTCAAAGAGACAAATGCGATCTCAACCTACCTTGGAATCTGTGACCCAAGTACCTATATCTATGTATTAGCCATGGGTAAAAAGTAGAGGGGTCCCTTTGCTGGCTGGCAAAAAGAGGGTGCGGACTATGCGAGGATGAAAGTGGGTGAGCCAAAGCGTGTGGAGGGGGCACCGAATGAACTGGGACACCGGAGTTGTTATGATGTGAGACCGCCTCAGCAAACACCAAATCCGGATTAGAGTAGACGCCCCTGCCGCTGGAATGAAACCCGTTCAGAAATGGATTCATCTGGCTGGAGTTTGCATAGCTCAGAGCCGCTGGTCGTATGGGTTCCTCAGACCTCGACACTGGTAGAGGATTATCCTTCGCTACCAACGATTCTATAGTAAAACACCTCTTCGGTGTAGGTTGAAACATGGTTTGATAGTCAAGATTCTCCAGCTTAGAATTTAAGAGGTGCAGGCGTTCTTCGTAAAAATAGGCTACTACTCCACACCGAGAAAGTTTGTCAGCATAAATAACTTTGGAGCAAAGAGTGCAGCAAGAATAGAAGCCAAAGTAACAATAAATCAATTAATAGCCATAAAGGTGGTCGACTGCGCCAGACAATCCATGGATGTGATCGGTTCCTCACAGTTGTGCAAGCGATTTGTTAGTTCATGAGCCTAATTAGCGCTGGAGTCACATAAACAGCTTCCTCTGAAGCCTGTAATGGCATGGTGATTGGTCGCTGCTACTCGCCTTAAGGTTGAGGGAAGAGTCTTTAAGTGCGTCAATAGGAACAGGCACAGAGAGGCGGACTCGAGCAAAACGGAACGGATTCGTTCAGAACCAGATCTTCAGAACATTTTACATACTCATCTGAACCAGTAGAAAAGCTCAAGGTACTTACGTTTGCATTTATGTCTACCGATAAGGCCTGAGGACAGTTGGTCTTAAAGGGGCCTTCATGTTTACCATTGTTGATTTTTATGTTGAAGTATAGTGCTAAAAGTCAGTTTAACATTTATTGACATGTGTGATACATTCTTAGTGTAAAATGTAGCCTACAAACCATTGAACTGGGTGTGTTTACCCATAGCCACCACATAGTTTTGTTTAAATAAGGGTCTACCATTTTACATGTAGGCCTACCTTTTAAATTCCATTTTTATTTTCCATTATTATGGTAATTCCAGCATACCCCACCACATACCCTGGCATCGTCTTTCCGTGTTTTCATTTTCTCCAATCCGTTTGTGATTAGTCAGGGATTGAGGTCTCCCCAATTTCTATTGGCCAGAATATTGGAGTAATGGATATTGGATCCACACGACGTTCAGTGCAGTTCGTTTTTCGTATTGACATACCAACTAACGATCCATTCATTCAGGACTACGTAGCCCTACATTAGTTTACACACAACCTTTTAATAGGCCTACCTTATCCGGTGAAAGTCCAACATTCACTGATGAAAACTTTATCATTGGTAATTTGAGGTTTACATAGCCTGTACCATAACAATAAAGCCAATCGTAATGGATAACCTAGTATGTACCGCAATAGACTTACAGGTTTTAGTGATATATTCATTATTTTGCTATTGCTGAATTCCAATGAAAATACGCATGATGTTTTCTTAATCCATTAAACTCGCACTGTTGGAATAAGATAACTGTAGGTTTTTAGTCATTATCATTATTATAAAGCCCATCTTTGGTGACCCACAAGTGTAAGAAAATGCTATGGAGTGCGTGTGAGTCCAAAACATTGACATGATTATTATGCTTATATATATGATTTTTCATTGTTATTTATATTATGCCGAGGTTACACTCTGTAAATTAAATCTAAGATTGACTTTGTATTTTGTATTTTTATTTATTATGGATCCCCATTAGCGGCAGCTACTCTTCCTGGGATCCGGCGAAATTAAGGCAGTTATACAATTTTTAAAACATTACAATACATTCATAACAGATTTCACAACACACTAAGTGTGTGCCCTCAGGCCCCTACTCCACTACCACATATCTACAACACAACCCCCATGTGTACGTGTGTATAGTGCTTATGTTATCATGTGTGTGTATGCATGTGTCTGTGCCTATGTTTGTGTTGCTTCGCAGATGCATTTTTATCTGTTTTTTTTTTTAAATCTGATTATACTGCTTGCATCAGTTACCTGGTGTGGAATAGAGTACCATGTAGTCATGGCTCTATGTAGCACTGTGCGCCTCCCATAGTCTATTCTGGACTTGGGGACTGCGAAGAGACCTGAGTGGATGCATGGGGTGTCTGAGCTGTGTGCTAGTCGTTTAAACAGACAGCTCGGTGCTTTCAACATGTCAATATCTCTCTCAAATACAAGTAGTGATGAAGTCAATCTCTCCTCCACTTTGAGCCAGGAGAGATTGACATGCATATGATTAATGTTTTATCTCTGTGTACATCCAAGGGCCAGCTGTGCTGCCCTGTTCTGAGCCCATTGTAATTTTCCTTTATAATATATCTGAAAGATTTCGAAGGCTGACTTCAGTTGAACTAATTTTACGTCGGGACACCTCATGATAGTAGGCAACATTGCCAAGTCTGTGGCATTTCAATTGACTAATAGCAGAATGGTAGCCATGTCTTCTACGTGAAAACTGGGACGATGGAAACTTTACTGAAGTCAGCAAGCATTTTGTTTATTTGAATCAATTACAACCCCAATAAGTATTTGTGATCATACAACATCGCACCATTTATGGAAGGCCATTGTCTCCTTGCGTAGTAATATTCACTGTTTCCCTCCGTGGACAGTGTCTTTTAAAACGTCCTGTGTATACAGTATAGACCTATGATTTACATTTACATTTTATCTGCTGTAGGCCTGTGTATCATATTGGCCTATATTACTCAATGAGGAAACTGACGTTTTGAAGTTACAGACTGATAAACAGTAGGGTAATGCATTTACTACGGCACTAAAACAAAATATGAGTAATAATAAACAAATATTATTATTATTATCAGTTCATCCGTATTATTGTTATACAAATGATAATATTAATAGCCGTATAACAATACATTCCCTTATTTATTTAGTTGACCTAACGAATAACTGTGGGTCTACTCAGTTAGACCTACTTTAGTGAAATGATGCAAGATAAATACTTTTTTTCTACAACATAGCAAGATCCACCTTATATTACACTGGTCTCATTCTTTGACTGGTTTCTTATTTTAATCGATCCAATGAACCAGTGATGAAGGAGAGTTGCTCAAAGGCTGTTCAAAAGTGCGTCACCTATTGGTAGAGTTGACAATGCAAAATATTTAGGCCTACATATGCGGATAATCGTTTGTTTATCGGTGATTAAGAAAAATCTGTCTTTTCAGTTGCAGTCTTTTCAGTTGCATATCTGTTTGTAAAGATTATTATGAAAAACGTACAGGTTTTTCTTTACAGCATCCGTCACGAATTGTGCGGACTTCCTCTCGGTTTTGACAGTCATGGTGCGCTGCCGTCCTCAAGTGGACGTCTTGTGAAAGTGCGCTTGAATTAGGCTATTGTAGGCTTTTACACAATTTTTAAAATGTGTAGACTAAATATTTTTGCAAACACTTTAAATGTGTTAATTTCAGTTACAGGAAACAACAAGAAAGTGAGAAAAATAGTTTAACTATGTATTCGAAGTTGTCCTCATCGAGAAACGTATGGTGTCATTGCTTTGTATAGACATTTCTGATATAAGCCTATTTAATTCCCATGAATATGTGTAAATATTAAATATTTCACATAGTAGGCTTAGGCTACACCTCAAACTATTTTTCAAAAATAATAAAGTAATTGTTGAGTCAACTTTTTAACATAGGCTATGTTGCATTGACAACATAGCTAAACTGTAGGGTCACTATAATTTCATATCTTTCCATGTTCATTACATTTAAACGGATGAAAATAGCTGTTGAGTAATAATTACAAGCCAACCTTTTTGGAGATAGCCAACAATTTCGGCATAATGCATAATGACTATGGCTATTGAAAAATTACCATGCGTAAACTATTGTTGAATGATAAGGTGCGTGGGTAAAGTAGGACCAGTAGAGCTAAACCTGCATAGCCTATGAATTATCCGATTTTCAATAGGCTAAATGTTAACAGCGTGTCACTTGCACGCTGTTACATTTTTGAAAACTAATTCTTGTGATGAAAACAAAATAAGATAACACATTTGCTAATAACTTTGCCTATCTTCATAGCCCTGATATTGTAGATTTTGATCGGCCGTGACTTACGAAAATTAAGAAAGTGTGTGGGAGTGTGTTGAAATATCTATACACATTTGACAGCATGGCATAGGCCTTTCTCAAGCCATCTTGAAATCTACCTTAGGCCAGTGTAAACCCGTCATCTTTTTTGGGGGGGGCTTGCCTGTTTTGCATGTTATTTCGGCATTAATAAGTCTCACATATCAGTTTGCAAACAATGTAAAAAATAATATATATCATTGAGTTAATTAAGCCGCATACAAACATGGTCTCTTTGCTTTCTTGCGTAAGGCAGCTCCAAAATGCAGGTGTTTCAGCCTAGCTCGGTGCTTTCTATGGTGGTGGGGCAAGCCAGCAGAAAATACGTAGCGTTGCGCCGTGCCGTGATTGGCTCAGTGTTCTGTCACTCATAGAGACACTACATCACCCCTAAATCTAAAGGGAGACCTCGAAAATTATAGCCCTTTAGATGCTGCCATAGAGTTACATTAGAAGTGCCCATCCAAGAAGGCTCAAGGTCATTGGCCACAGATAAAATGACGTCAAATCATGTTATATGTACAGTAGCTTTGATTGGACTGATCATGTCAACATCATACTTTCAAAATCTTAGCTGGCAGTCATCATCATGAATAAAGTCGACAATCTATTGGCAAATCCTTTTTAATCCTTGTCATATGAAGAGGAATAATGAAGAGAAATTATAGATAAAACGTATCGGAGCTCATCGGCCATAAACATTACACAACAAATTGGAAAGCGCAAATTCAACAAGGAGTTTGAGTTTATTTTTACGTTTCAGTAAAAGTGCCGGTTTTAGCCAGCCGGCTAATTTTCAACCGCAGTCCCTGGTCAGGTTATTAAAAACAATTACAATAACAATACAGACAATCATTGAGCAGTGAGCACACGCAGAGCAACATAGGACAAGCAAGACATAGCATGCAGACAGAGCAACATAGCACAAAAAGCAACAAGACAATATCCATAAAAGCAACAAAATGTTTCCACACCTCACAGCTACAGACAAGATGGAAAGCGGCAACACACAACTAGGGATTATGTTCACAAAACTGATTGGCCTTTAGCCGTATCTTCATGTTTTTTGTGAAAGTGTGATAGGTGGTGCAGTTATGTGTGTCTGATGGCAGTGTATACCAAACATGGGAAGCTCTCACAGAGAAAGCAGATGCTTTCCTTAAGGGAACTATACAGTCACCTCTCAAGGTAGATCTTGTGGATCTGCTGCCATATGTTTGGGTTTTCTGTTTAACAAAAGTACTGAGTGGAGGTTGAGCCAGGCCATTTAGGATCTTGAATACAAGACATGCATCGGTGTATTGCACAAGATTTTTCCAACTCAGGAGCTCATGCTTTCTGAGGATGTAACAGTGATGATGGCTATTGGGCTATTGGCTATCAAGCACTTTGAGAGCCTGTTTGTAGACAGACTGAATGGGTTTTAATGTTATACAGCAAGCTTGGGCCCAACGAGTCAAGCAGTATGTTAAGTGGGGGAGTATCATAGATTTGAAGTACAGTTTTGCTACCTCTGTAGTCAAACAATTTCATATAAATCGGAAATTAGCTGGGTTGAATTTGGTTATTTGAATTACTTTTTTCACCTGCTTTTTAAAAGAGAGGTTGGAATCATGTATGATGCAACGTACTTAAAATCAGATACCACCTGGAGCTTCTCCCCTGACACATAGACATCTGGCTCAGTAGCATCTGTTGCCCTCTTTGTTAAGAACATGCAGACAGTTTTTTTCACATTGAGATGCAAACAAGAGTCACTGAGCCACTTTGTAACCTGTACCATGACAGTAGTGAGTTCTTGTGCAGCTTGTTGTTTGCTCTTTGCATGATCATATATCACTGTATCATCTGCATACATTTGAACTTCAGATCCAGTACAGACAGAAGGCAGATCATTAATGTACAGGCTGAACAGGAGGGGCCCCAGTATTGACCCTTGGGGCACGCCCACATCATAGCTAAGAGTGGGCGACAGCTCATTGCTCACTCTGACACACTGAGTTCTGCCTTCAAGGTATGATTTCATCCATCTCAAGGCATCGGGGGAAAAGATGAGTCCAAAAATGTATTGTACTGTATGCTTCTGCATAAATTATGTAATTTGCCAGGGAGATATGTATACTTTATCTAAGTGTATGTTGTGTAGTAAGATGTCCATGTGCCTCACCCTAATCATTTGGTATATTTACCGCTCTTAATTTCGCCTACTGTTCTGACTTGGTGGTGCACATGTAGCCTATAACCTGTTTTAAAGAAATGTAATCATCGACTATTGTAAGAGCTTTCATTGGCTGACTTGGTGTGCAGGGAGAACACTGTAAGAACGGCCCATGTTCTGAATTCTGTCACTGTACATTTCAAAGGTGCTAAACAAATAGTTATATTTACTCATGTTACGTCCGTCCTAGCTGGCTCATTAATGTCTTAATCAAAATGACAGATTGCCTCTCCTTCGCTTGTCGTCCCCTTATGCCATAGTTTCTACATCTCAATTGTCATTAAATAACTTTTTTTTTTTAAAGCAAGTCAGCTATATCAGCTATGTTTTTTAAAAGGCAGTAAATGAGGCTGAATGAACTGTTTCGCTGCCAGACAAGGCTCCGCTGATAGCCAGGTGTAGCAGTGGTAAGATGTTGGGACAGCTTTATGTGGGCTGTTTGTGGCCACTGTTTGTCACCGTTATAGTGCAATTAATGTGTTGTGTTGTGTAGTGGCTTTGCTGGCATGCATCCCACTTGCTTGTTTTTTTGCCCCACCAAGATTTACATGCTAAAATCGCCACTACGTTAGGCCTGTATTTTACACATTTTCTTATTAGCTCTTTTCGAATTTGGCAAAAGTTTTCAGATCCCTTTGATTACTTCACATTTTATTGTGTTACAAAGTGGTATTAAAATGGATTTAATTGTATTTTTTTGTCAATAATATACACAAAATACTAATGTCAAAGATGATGAAATATTTAAACATGTTTTAAAGATGAATAAAAAACGAGAAAGTAACATTTCCTGAAGAAAATGTAGTGTGCTTGCTAGCTTGTATTTATGGTTCTGAAATACGTTACAGTAGTGGTAGTGACTGCAGTAGTAATGGTAGTGATTGGTTATAGTTGAAAAAGTAAGTAGATGTAAAAAATGTATTGATTGGATAGGATAGCCTGAACATGATGAAGTTGTTTTTGTGCCTCTAGCTTAAAACGGTTCAAGAGTTACTTTTAGTGAGTTATTTTATGCTAAGTCTGCACATTTATATAGTTATAATTGATAAAAGTTTTAAGAATTTAAAGTTACGATAGCCTGAACATGAGACAGTTGCTGTGATGTCTCTAGCTTGAATGGTTCAAAAGCTGATGTTGGTGGGTTGTATGATGCAAATGTATATAGTTATTAGTTAATCAAATATTTTAAGAATTTGAAGATAGGATAACATGAGAAAGTTGGTTTGGTGTCTCTAGCTTGAATGGTTAAGGAGTTACTGTTGGTGAGTTATTTTATGCAAATTGTTCAAATGTTTTTAATAATACATTTGATTTATACAGCACATTTCTACCAACTGAGGTACTCAAAGCTGCATTGCTTGCTGTTTGGGTTTCTGTATAACACTTTGTGACACCCGCAGATGTAAAAAGGGCGTTATAAATAAATGAGGGGTAAACTCATCTCATACACCACCAATGTGTAGCACCCAGTTGGGTGATGCACGGCAACCATTTTTGTGCCAGAACACTCACCACACATCAGCTATCAAGGTTGGGAGTGATACATGCCAATTAGGAACGAGGGGAGTGAATAGTGGCCATGATGGAATGGGGCCAGGTTTGGAATTTAGCAGAAAATCTGGACACCTGTTTAACATCCCATCTGAAAGACATCACCCTACACAGGGCAATTTCCCCTTCACTGCCCTGGTGCATTGGGATCACCTTAGACCAGAAGGGAAAAGTGCCCCCTGTTGGTCCTCCAACACCAATTCCAGCAGCAGCTGGTCTCCCATTCAGGGACTGACCCTGCTTAGCTTCAGAGGAAAGCCAGCAGTGGGATGCAGGGGAATCTTACTATATACAGTATATAAAACAAATGAGGGACCTGTTACCATTGTTTTTGTTGTCATAGATTTTGTAAACAAACGAAGCAATGTTTCAAATCATGTAGAACGCTCTCATGGAATGTCACTCCTTGAGCATTACATATATGGAGATCACCTGACGGTTGCATGTCAAATTGACCCACTCTGATGATGTGCGCAGAACATTGTGTGGCTTTAACCCGTAAGCTACTAAATAGGGTCAAAATTCTTCAAACGTTTCATAACTTTGTCAATCAACTTGTTCTTAACAAATCTAAATCATTGTTTAATGTTTCTGTATCAACATGGACTTTTTAAAAATGTACCCCAGCCAAAAACACGTGCGTCCGCCTATAGAAATGTGATAAATAGGACCTTTATTTAAATCTAAGTTTCTCTGGAGACATAATTACAAGTTATCCATACCACCAAAGGGTGGAGGGGGACCTGTATCAGTGATTTTGACTAGATAGACAGATCATCTGCAAAGAAAAACAGGTAACTACCAAAATAAAGGAAACACTTATGAGGGATACAAAGTATATTGAAAGCAGGTGCATCACACAGTGCTGGACTAGTGCATACCTCACGGGGCACCAGGGCATGTGCCATGCGTGCCCGTTCGGTAAGACAGCCCTGCTTCCACTGCAATTAACATTCCATCATGCTTAGGCTCATGTATAAAATAGCCCAGTTTCTCATTATTTTGGCTACCATGGCTAGAAGATGAGATCTCAGTGACTTTGAACGAGGGGTCTCAAAGGAGCATAGGGGGTTTAAAGGGTGTGTGTGTGTCTGTCTGTCTGTCTGTCTGTCTGTCACCAGATCTCAACCCAAATTAACACTTATGGGAGATTCTGGAGCAGCACCTGAGACAGTGTTTTCCACCACCATCAACAATAGAAATTAGGGAATTTCTCATGGAAGAATGGTGTCACATCCCTCCAATAGAATTCCAGACACTTGTAGAATCTATGCCATGGTGCATTGAAGCTGTTCTAGTGGATCAATTCCCTATTAAGACACTTTATGTTAGTGTTTCCTTTAGCTCCCCGTGTACTTGCCTAAAATTGCCTTATTTTTGTGCATATAAAAAATCTGCCAATGGTATAAATACTTGATAGAACTGAAAAACTGAACTCAGATACACTATGTATTGATGTGTATTCCCCCGAAAAGTAGTTATTCTAGGGCAAATCTTTAAAAAAAATCGAGGTTTCTCATATATTAATTAATTACAAATTACATATCATTAGAGGGTGGAGGGGGACCTGTATCAGTGATTTTGACCAGATAGACAGATCACCTGAAAAATGGAGCACCTTATGTACTAGCCTATGGTTATAACTAGGTACGACAATGTACAAAATCAACATTACCTTAGATATATGCTTAGTCACAATCAAAACAGCTGAAGAAAGTGTCAGTGGTATGAATACTTGGTAGAACTGTAAATACAGAAACCAGCTACCCTCTGAATGTACACATAGTGCTGTATTGGTATGTATTCTCCCCAAAAAGTTATTTTACTGAAAATGTTATATAAATACCACAATTCCAATCAAAATAAAAAATATAATGTAACCTTTATTTCGACAGGAGTTCCACATTTTGTTGTGTCACAGCCTGAATTCAAAATGGATCAAATTTATATTTTTTCTCACTCATCTACACAAAATACCCCATAATGACAAAGTTATAACATGTTTTTAGACATTTTTGCACATTTATTGAACATTAAATTTAGAAATAGAGTGCATTCGGAAAGTATTCAGACCCCTTGACTTATTCCACATTTTCTTACATTACAGCCTTATTCTAAAATTGATTAAATATTTTTTTCTCATCAATCTACACACAATACCCCGAAACTAACATGGTCCAAGCACACCAAGACAGTCGTGAAGAGGGCACGACAAAACCTATTCCCCCTCAGGAGACTGAAAAGATTTGGCATGGGTCCTCAGATCCTCAAAAGGTTCTACAGTTGCAACATCGAGAGCATCCTGACTGGTTGCATCAATGCCTGGTATGGCAACTGTTCGGCCTCCGACCACAAGGCACTACAGAGGGTAGTGCATATGGCCCAGTACATCACCGGGGCCAAGCTTCCTGCCATCCTGGACCTCTATACCAGGCGGTGTCAGAGGAAGGCCCTAAAAATTGTCAAAGACTCCAGCCACCCTAGTCGTAGACTGTTCTCTCTGCTACGGCACAGCAAGCAGTACCGGAGCACCAAGTCTAGGTCCAAGAGGCTTCTTAACAGCTTCTACCTCCAAGCCATAAGACTCCTGAACATCTAATCAAATGCCAACCCAGACTATTTGCATTGCCCCCCCCGCCTTCCCCGCCCATCTTTTACACGGCTGCTACTCTCTGTTATCATCTCATCTATGCATAGTCACTTTAATAACTCTACCTACATGTACATATTACCTCAATTACCTTGACTAACTGGTGCCTCCGCACATTGACTCTGTACCGGTACCCCCCTGTATATAGTCTCGCTATTGTTATTTTACTGCTGCTCTTTAATTACTTGTTACTCTTATTTCATATTTTACTTTAAAAATGTTTTAACTGGATTGTCGGTTCGGGGCTCATAAGTAAGCATTTCACTGTAAGGTCTACTACACCTGTTGTCGTATTCAGCACATGTGACTAATAAAATTTGATTTGACTTATTCAGCCCCTTTGCTATGAGACTTGAAATTGAGCTCAGGTGCATCATGTTTCCATTGATCATCCTTGAGCTGTTTCTACAACTTGATTGGAGTCCACCTGTGGAAAATTCAATTGATTGGACATGATTTGGAAAGGCACACACCTGTCTATATAAGGTCCCACAGTTGACAGTGCATGTCAGAGAAAAAAACAAGCCATGAGGTCGAAGAAATTGTCTGCAGAGCTCTGAGACAGGATTGTGTCGAGGCACAGGTCTGGGGAAGAGTACCAAAAAATGTCTGCAGCATTGAAGGTCCCCAAGAACACAGTGGCCTCCATCATTCTTAAATGGAATAAGGTTGGAACCACCAAAACTCTTCCTAGAGCTGGCCGCTCGGCCAAACTGAGCAATCGGGGGAGAAGGGCCTTGGTCAGGGATGTGACAAAGAACCCGATTGCCCCTCTGATAGAGTTCCAGAGTTCTTCTGTGGAGATGGGAGAACCTTCCAGAAGGACAAAGGCCAAAACCTAGGAAGAAACCTAGAGAGGAACCAGGCTATGAGGGGTGGCCAGTCCTCTTCTGGCTGTGCCGGGTGGAGATTATAACAGAACATGGCCAAGATGTTCAAAATGTTGATGACAAGCATGGTCAAATAATAATCAGGAATAAATGTCAGTTGGCTTTTCATAGCCGATCATTAAGAGTTGAAAGCAGCAGGTCTGGGACAGGTAGGGGTTCCATAACCGCAGGCAGAACAGTTGAAACTGGAATAGCAGCAAGGCCAGGTGGACTGGGGACAGCAAGGAGTCATCATGCCCGGTAGTCCTGACGTATGGTCCTAGGGCTCAGGTTCTCCGAGAGAGAGAAAGAAAGAGAGAAGGAGAGAATTAGAGAGAGCATACTTAAATTCACACAGGACACTGGATAAGACAGGAGTACTCCAGATATAACCAACTGACCCTAGCCCCCCGACACATAAACTACTGCAGCATAAATACTGGAGGCTGAGACAGGAGGGGTCAGGAGACACTGTGGCCCCATCCGATGATACCTCCGGACAGGGCCAAACAGGAAGGATATAACCCCACCCACTTTGCCAAAGCACAGCCCCCGCACCACTAGAGGGATATCTTCTGAGCAGCTAACCGATCGCTGCAGCTGTACATAGCCCATCCAATCTACCTACCTCATCCCATATTGTTTTTATTTACTTTTCTGCTCCTTTGCACACCAGTACTTCTACTTGCACATCATCATCTGCACATCTATTACGCCAGTGTTAATTTGCTAAATTGTAATTACTTCGCTACTATGGCCTATTTATTGCCTTACCTCCTCATTCCATTTGCACACACTGTATATAGACTTTCTTTTTTTCTATTGTGTTATTGACTGTACACTTGTTTATTCCATGTGTAACTGTGTTTGTGTCGCACTGCTTTGCTTTATCTTGGCCAGGTCGCAGTTGTAAGCGAGAACTTGTTCTCAACTAGCCTACCTGGTAAAATAAAGGTGAAATAAAAAAAAATCTTTAAAAAAAATCAAGCTCTGTCAAGTTGGTTGTTGATCATTGCTAGACAGTCATTTTCAAGTCTTGCCATAGATTTAAGCCGATTTAAGTCAAAACTGTAACTAGGCCAATCAGGAACATTCAATGTTGTCTTGGTAAGCAACTCCAGTGTATATTTGTCATTGTGTTTTCGGGTATTGTCCTGCTGAAAGGTGAATTTGTCTCCCAGGACATTAACCGTTGTCACTGGTGTAGAGAGGAGTAGGCAGGAGGCAGTTGCAGGTTTAGAACTACTGAATTTATTTAAGCACCATAGATCAAAGCGGGATGAAACCCAAACGCTGTTGTGCTCAAACTATATCTTCATAAACAAAAAGGCACAACGCGAACCCAAAGTGCAGAATATAAAGTACTCAGGAAAAAGTAGGAGAGATTCCTCTCAGGAAAACAAGTAACATTTACAATGACAAATGGCAGAGGGAGTATATATAGAGTGGGGATTGGAACCAGGTGTGTGTAATGATGATGATGATAAGTCCGGGGTTGATGTGTGAAGGGCATTTGCCAGCAGTAGGTTCAGCAGCAGCTAGAAGGCCGGCGACGCCGAACGCCTGAGCTGGACAGGACAGGGAGTCATAGCGAAGGCTGGTGTGACAGTTCCTACCCCTGCGGGGCGCCGCTGACTTTGGGGATGACCCCGGAGACACAGTGCAGATAGGTCGGGATGACACCTGTGGAAGTCCCGAAGGAGAGAACGATCCAGGACGTCCTGTGCCGGAACCCATCACCGCTCTTCGGACCGTAGCCCTCCCAGCCGACCAGGTACTGGAGAAGCCCCCACGACGCAGGCTGCGGACGGAGTATGCCAGGGTCCCCTCGAAGTCCAAGAGAGGGGGAGGTGCGTTGTGGGGTCCAACACTAGCCAAGGGACCAGCTGCCACCGGCCTGTGGAGAGATACATGAAATGAGGCTGAGATACGATAATTGTAATCTGTAATCTGTACGTCACCTCATTGACTCTCCTCAGGACTTTGAACGGCCCCATAAATCACAGGCTCAGCTTCTGGCAGGACAGGCGGAGGGGCAGGTCCTTCGTAGAAAGCCAGAGCTTGTCATCGGGGTGAAAGACCGGGGCCAGACTGCGGTGACGATCGGCCTGCGTCTTCTGCCGGAACCAATCGTCCACTGCAGGAGCCTTGATCTGACTCCGGTGTCAGGGCCGGCTGATAGCCTAGAACACACTGAAAGGGTGTGAGGTTAGTGGAGGAGTGACGGGGGGAGTTTTCTGCGTATTCTGCCCAATGCAGAAATGCAGCCCACTCACCATGGCCGGTCCTGACAGTAACTACGAAGGTACATACCCAGTTCCTGATTTACCCTTTCCACCTGCCCATTAGATTGGGGACGGTACCCAGAGGTGACGCTGACCATGACCCGCAGTCGTTCCATGAAGGCCTTCCAGATACGGGAGGTGAACTGAGGACCACTGTCAGACACAATGTCCTCCGGGATACCGTAGTGCCGAAAGTCGTGAGAGAAGAGAGCCTCCGCGGTCTTCAGGGCCGTAAAGAGACCAGGCAGCAGCTGTCGAGGACCTCCCTTCAAGAGGGAGGTGAGTGGCCACCACTGCGCTGAAACCCCTAATGAAGCGCCTGAAATAATTGGCAAAACCAAGGAAGTGCTGCACCGCCTTGATGTTGGATGGAACAGGCCACAAGCGTCCTGCACTGACCCTCTGCTCTTCCATCACTAGCCCCGCGGTGCATATTCAATAGCCCAGGAAGGAGACCACCTGCTGAGAGAAAAGGAACTTCTCCGCCTTGGCGTACAGGTGATGCCCTATCAGCCGCTCCAAAACGGACCTGGCACGAGAGACATGTTGCTCGCATGTAGTGGAGTACACTAAGATGTTGTCTATGTACACCCCTGCACAGCGACCTAACATGTATCTTAACACCTCATTAGTGAATGAATGAAACACAGAGGGTGCATTTGTCAGGCTGTAGGGCATTACCCTGTATTCGTAGTGCCCGGTGCTGGTGCTGAAGGTGGTCTTCCATTCATCCCCCTCTCTAATGCTCACCAGATTGTAGGCACTGCGTAAATCCAATTGAGTAAATTTAGTACTAACCTAATTTAGGTTAGTATTGTGGAGTAACTGCAATGTTGTTGATCCATCCTCAGCTTTCTCCTATCACAGCCTTTAAACTCTGTAACTGTTTTAAAGTCACCATTGACCTCATGGTGAAATCCCTGAACGGTTTCCTTCCTCTCCGGCAACTGAGTTAGGAAGGACACACATTTTTACTCCTGAATTCTTTTAGGCTTGCCGTAACAAAGGGGTTGAATACTTATCAACTCAAGACATTTAATCTTTTCATTTTTTATTAATTTGTAAACATTTCTAATAACAATTTCACTTTGACATCATGAGGTATTGTGTGTAGGCCAGTGAGACAACATCTAAATTTAATACATTTTAAATTCAGTCTAACACAACAAAATGTGGAAAAAGTTAAGGGGTGTGAATACTTTTTGAAAGCACTGCATAGGCTATGCATAAATCAGATACATTTTTACGTGATTTGGAGAATAACATATACTTGGTTTTACCTGAATTAAGTACCAATTTCAGTTCAACAAAGACTTTCTGCAACACAATGACAGCTGATTGAAGCCACGAAAGAGGCTGGCATGGTCAATCGTAGGGGAAATGCACACAAAAAGTAATTTTTAGCATAAGTTTTCATGTGCTGAATAAAAATCTAAAATTCTGTTTTTCCATCAACTCTATGTCACGCCCTGACCTTAGAGAGCCTTTTTTATGTCTCTTTTTGCTTTGGTCAGGGTGTGATTTGGGTGGGCGTTCTTGGTCCTTTACTTCTATGCTTTTGTGTTTCTATGTTTTGGCCGGGTATGGTTCTCAATCAGGGACAGCTGTCTATCGTTGTCTCTGATTGGGAACCATACTTAGGTAGCCCTTTTTCCRTCCTTTCAGTGTGGGTAGTTATCTTTGTTAGTGGCACTTTGCCCTGTAAGCTTCACGGTTGTTTTTCATTTGTTGTTTTGTTGGCGACATTTTAAATAAAAAGAGAAATGTATGCTCACCACGCTGCACCTTGGTCCACTTCTTTCAACGGCCGTGACACTCTACTGATAGTTTTGTCACATTAAATAGCAAATGTGTCTACTCTGGTGTTGGCACATGCACTCTAGCCAACAACAGCTCGCAGATAAACTGCAGGTAGGCTGTGTGGGTAAACTAATCTACATGAGATTATTATAGATAAGAGCAAGAATATTTTTATTTATATCTATTGGAAAGGAGCATCAAGCTCATCACCGACAACATGCATTTTCACCCCCCTGTGAAGTTCATCACAATTTATTTCATCTGTAGCCTATTAAACTTCTTGGTTTCCCGAGTCGTAGTGGGAGGACGACACACCACGTCATCGGGGGACTCCAAATTACCTTCGATATGATTATTATATTTTCACCGCCATTACTCGCATAATACATTTTACAGACACAAAAAGATCCCACCATGTCAAACAAACAAATTATCTGTAGGCATTTGTAAAAATTGTAACGAAACTTCCACAGCTATCGTGATAAAAAAACATGTGGTTAGTGACTCCGCAACCAGAGGAGCAGAAAGATGAAGCAAATCAGCCCCGGTGGATTTTTTTTACATCAATCTTAAGCAAGGCATCTAGGACATCACAAGTAGCAAAGTTTATTAAATTGAAATAAAGAACATAAAACTGATCTTCCATCGAGTCAACTGGAGGCTGGGAGGGGGAAGAGCAGTCGACTGTCTGATCAGGATCAATTAAACCACAATTTCTTTCAAATAAAAAGCCTGCTGAGGTAAAATGCTGATTTAAAAGCGTCACTTATCAAAAACATTTCAGTGATAATGCCAGAGTCTGACACAACTTGATTATGCAGGGAAGGAGATACATTTGCACCCCAGTATCTCTACTTGAACATCATCATCTGCACATCTAGCAATTCAGTGTTAATGCTAAATTGTAATTATTTCACCTCATTGGCCTATTTATTGCCTTACCTCCCTAATCTTCTACATTTGCACACACTGTACATGGATTTTTTTCTACTGTGTTATTGACTGTACGTTTGTTTATGTGTAACTCTGTAACTGTGTTGTTGTTTTTGTCGCACTGCTTTGCTTTATCTTGGCCAGGTCGCAGTTGTAAATGAGAACTTGTTCTCAACTGGCCTACCTGGTTAAATAAAGGTGAAAAAATAAAAAATAAAAATTCCACACTTCAGTGGATTAACTGTTTTCCAAAATTTAGACCGTTCACCAGCAGATGTGAAAGAACTTAGAAAGTAGCTTGATTTAGCTACTTAATTCAGGAAGTACATTTATTACTCATTAGCCTGAAATGCTGCCAATCAGCTACAGAGTCAGTTGTTCTAGCCTTGGCCCAGGCCTGATTTCTCATCATAATGAGATCTGAAAGTTTTATAGAGAACAAAGGATTTGTTCTATTTTTAACTCTAAGGCATTTAAAGGGGGCATGTTAGTCTGCCAGAGACATAAAAATAGATGAGCAATGTTCTAGAGCTAATTCAGGGTCTGGCATGCAGCTGATTGAGTTTTCCTCTAAGCAATTCATATTATGAAGAATCGCCTGGGGAGAATAAACAAAATAATGTATCTTCATAATTATATGAGGATCAATGTTTTTCTGTTTTGTATCTCTAATACATGCAGTGGGACAGTGATTACTGATGTCATTAACAAAAACACACTAAGTAATTTGTCCAAATTTGGTCAATCAGTGAGGAGTTTCCTGGGTTTCTCAGATTAATCTGTGTAGGTTCGGAGATTAGTTGAGTCAGGTTAAAGTCAAGACAAATATTATTCAATGATCAGAGGCCAGGATAAAACAATCCAGGTTAAAATCTCTTTAAAATAACAAATTCAGATGACAGACAAGGTTTTAAATATTCAGAAATGGTATCAACAGAATCCATCAGCGCAACAGGGGAAGGTAAATCTCTGCTATAAACAAATGGATATCTTGGCATGAGGCCAAATCTAAAACCAAACACTCAAAAACGTTTTGGTTTTGGGAGTAGCATCTAGGTTCCCATCCAATTGGTGAAAGATTTTCATACAAATATTCTAAAATCCGCATAATGAAAATATGCACATTTTCCAACCTGTGATGTTTACACCAAACAGACTTTATGCTGACAAATGACATAGTGCACACAAAATGTACTTTTTCACTTACATTTTCATGTAGCGAAGAATAATCTCAGGTTCAATGTGTTTCCATCGCATTTTCAAATCTGCCGCTACCGATAGTTTTGTCACAAACTGTTGCATTAAATAGCAAATGTTCCAACTCTGGTTTTGGCACATGCACTCTAGCCAACAGCTCGCAGATACAGTGCTGGTAGGCTGGTTTACGTGATGATTACATAAGAGCGATAATAATTTGTTTGTCAAGCATATATCATTATGTCGCAAGAATAAGACGCTCAATATTTATTTGAAAGTAGCATCAAGCTCATCATCGTGCACTTTCACCATCCTGTGAAGTTCTTCATCATTTATTTAATCTGTGGTTTAATAAACTGCATGGTTTCCCGAGTCGTATTCTGGTCGTAGTGGGAGGACCACACACCATATTGCGTGACTGCAAATTTACTTCGATATGATGGTTATTATATCAATATTTCCGCATACAGGCGTTTCCACTGCCATTTCTCCCAAAAATTATTTTAGCTAAAATTACGTGTTAGCATTTATAAGATTGTACCAAAACTTCCTGTTTCAACATAGGCGTCGTGATTTCATTTTATATGGTATGACTTTACGGCCATAACAACTGTGGATGGTAAAAAACTCTTAGAGAACATGATGCCACAAGAGCCGATTTCACATAGCCGCCCCCCTTCTCTGATTCAGAGGGGTTAAATGCCGAATACACATTTCAGTTGAATGCATTCAGTTGTACAACTGACTAGGTATCCCCAGTGTTCCCAAATAATTTTCAGGGGAAGTTGCTAGAGGCAGGTCGATTTGTTGCTAAAAGTTGCAAAATGACGTTGTAATGACGTCATTGCGTAATAACGTAAAACTGCATCGTTACGTAGAATACACAATAAAGTTACTCAAATTGACTGGCCATCTCGGCGAAAAATATGATTTGACATTTGTTAGTTTAGATTTGTTTGTTTATTATCATATATTTGTATTTGTAAAAGTAATATAAACCCAGCACATTTTGTATCATCAGATATTTTTTTATTTTATACACATTGAATTATTAAACAATTACACATTATTGAACAATTACATTTGATTTATTTTCTTTTTAACTAGTAAACCTAGTGGCCAGGTCAATGAATATGGCTGCACAGTATTGTTTCTTATCGATGGCGGTTAAGATATTGTTTAGAACCTTTAGAACCTTGAGCGTGGCTGAGGTGCACCCATGACCAGCTCTGAAACCAGATTGCATAGCGGAGAAGGTATGGTGGGATTCGAAATGGTCGGTAATCTGTTTGTTGACTTGGCTTTCGAAGACCTTAGAAAGGCAGGGTAGGATAGATATAGGTCTGTAGCAGTTTGGGTCAAGAGTGTGTCCCCCCTTTGAAGAGGGGGATGACCGCAGCTGCTTTCCAATCTTTGGGAATCGTAGACGACACGAAAGAGAGGTTGAACAGGCTAGTAATAGGGGTTGCAACAATTTCGGCAGATCATTTTAGAAAGAAAGGGTCCAGATTGTCTAGCCCGGGCTGATTTGTGGGGGTCCAGATTTTGCAGTTCTTTCAGAACATCAGCTGACTGGATTTGGGAGAAGGAGAAATGGGGAAGGCTTGGGCGAGTTGCTGTGAGGGGTGCAGTGCTGTTGACCGGGGTAGGGGTGGCCAGGTGGAGAGCATGGTCAGCCGTAGAAAACTGCTTATTGAAATTCTCAATTATAGTGGATTTATCGGTGGTGACAGAGTTTCCTATCCTCAGTGCAGTGGGCAGCTGGGAGGAGGTGCTCTTATTCTCCATGGACTTTGCAATGTCCCAGAACTTTTTTGAGTTTGTGTTGCAGGAAGCAAATTTCTGCTTGAAAAAGCTAGCCTTGGCTTTTCTAACTGCCTGTGTATATTGGTTTCTAACTTCCCTAAAAAGTTGCATTCCACGGGGGCTGTTCGATGCTAATGCAGAACGTTGTGACTGAGTGTGTGACAGAGAAAATTGGTTTTGTGTCATTTAGAGGGAAAATGCATTTTAGCATTTGAGTCACTTTTCAAAAGTTGCTAAAAATTCCAAACACATTTTTAAAAGTAGCTAAATTTGTTGCTAGGTGCTGTTTGAAAAAAAAGTTGCCAGGGTACTCTGAAAAGTTGCTAAATCTAGCAACAAAATTGCTAAATTGGCATCACTGGGTATCCCCCTTTCCTTTTCCTCTTTTTCAGTCTATCACACCGGAAGATGTTGTAATCAGCAATTCCAATGTCTTCAGCCATGATCGAACCCTTGACCCAGGTCTCCGTGAGAACCAGATCATCAGTGCTCATATCATGCACCCAGACATCAAGAAGGTCCATCTTTGACATCAAACTTCGCACGTTTATGTTCATCAACACATAATATCCTGTAATATTTTAGATGTGCAGTTTATATTTTGGGTGCTATACCATTTAGTTTTATGTTACTTAGAGGATTTGGGCATGCTTTTTGAAGCATGCTGCAATTATTAGATTTTTGTACTAATGTGGATTGTTCTTTGGAAAAAGGCTGCACATTACATTTTCGTTTGACAGAATATGCTAATTAACTAACTTTGCTTAAGTGTTTGTGAGAAAAAAAGTATAAATCGGATAACAATTACATATGTAATAATAATAATAAACTGATATTTTGCTGATTGTTGCTTTTTCCAATAGTTTCTTCTTGGTAATCCATGCACACTACAAGCTCGTCGAACATCTCATTCCAAAATCATGGGCATTAATATGGAGTTGGTCCCTCCTTTGCTGCTATAACAGCCTCCATTCTTCTGGAACATTGCTGCAGGAAGTTGCTTCCATTCAGCCACAAGAGTATTGGTGAGGTTGGGCATTGGCGTTGGGCGATTAGGCCTGGCTCGCAGTCGGCGTTCCAATTAATCCCAAAGGTGTTCAATGGGGTTTAGGTCAGGGCTGTGTGCAGGCCAGTCAAGTTCTTCCACACTGATCTTGACAAACCTTTTCTGTACAGACTTCACTTTGTGCACGGGGGCATTGTCATGCTGAAACAGGAAAGGGCCTTCCCCAAACTGTTGCCACAAAGTTGGAAGCACAGAGTCGTATGCTGTAGCATTAAGATTTCCCTTCACTGGAACTAAGTGGCCTAGCTCAAACCATGAAAAATAGCCCCAGACCACTATTCCTCCACCAAACGTTACAATTGGCACTATGCATTCGGGGCAGGTAGCGTTCTCCTGGCATTCGCCAAACCCAGATTCGTCCACCACTGCCAGATGGTGAAGCGTGATTATTTACTCCAGAGAACACGTTTCCACTGCTCCAGAGTCCAATGGCGGCGAGCTTTACACCACAGCGCATGGTGATCTTAGGCTTGTGTGCGGCTGCTCGGCGATGGAAACCCATTTCATGAAGCTCCCGACAAAGTTCTTGTGCTGACATTGTTTTCAGAGGCAGTTTTGAATTTAGTAGTGAGTGTTGCAATTGAGGACAGGTTATTTTTGAGCGGTCCCGTTCTGTGATACCACTTTGCGGCTGAGCCGTTGTTGCCCCTAGACGTTTCCACTTCACAATAACAGCACTTACAGTTGAGTCCGGGGCAGCACTAGCAGGGCAGAAATTTTACATACTGACTTGAAAGGTGGCCATTCAGTAAGGCTATTCTACTGCCAATGTTGGACTATGGAGATTGCATGGCTGTGTGCTCAATTTTATACACCTGTATGCACACGGGTGTGGCTGAAATAGTCCAATCCACTAATTTGAAGGGGTATCCACATACTTTGGTATTTATAGTGCATGTAAAATGTTGTTAGGTTGAGGGTTAATGCCACATTTGATGCAGCCCAGTAAAGACCAAAAAGTTACTAAAACTTGTGTCTTACCAGGAAAATAACAAATCCTGCTCATCCTTCAAAAAGGACCAAGTGTAAGACACGTTCTACAAAGTAGCTACTAGCTATGCTACCACAATCAGTCAGACCTTGAGCATTAACAGAGAAATTGAGTGAGCAAAGAAAGAAAATCAACTGTTGAGCAAAGTACTTTATTAATAAAGGCCGTATTTATTTATAAACATGCAACTCATTGTGTCAAATATGGTTGAATGCTTTAAGATAGAACCACACACTAGATATTAAGTGAGACTAATTGTATACTCTAAGCATGCACATCAAAATGGGAATTAACTAGTTTTTAGGTTAAGAAGCAACCTTAATTTTAGCAAAATACATATTCAATGGCAATAGAGATAGCTGATGAGATGACACAAGCTTATGCCAAGGTTAAATTACTAGGAGGCTGGCAGCAATAGAGGTGTACAACAGTCATTGTGGGGCCAATTGGAAGCAGATGCTCAGAGAGGGTGGACTCAGCGGCGGGCCACAGTGGTCCAGCCGTCATCGTCGGTCTCTTCGTTGGTCTTCTTGGCGCGACCAGCGTTCTCTTTGTCTTTCTCCGAGCGCCAGGAGCTCTTCTCTCCGTCCACTTCACGCTCAACCTCTCTGGGTCTGGGGGGAGCCGGACGTTCCTCTTTACGCACATCACGCTTCTCGTCGCCGGCACGGCGCCAAGAGCCTCCTCCTGTGTGCAGAGAATCTGTCTCGTTAGGGGATGACATCTTAACTAAGTACTGTGTATAAAAATACATCCTCCAGATTGGAAACACTGCCAGAGAACAGGGGTTACAGTAGTCTCATTTTTCAGGATATAGGCATGTATGAGTATTGCTGCATTAATAGGTTGATGCTTGATATTGGTTGACGCTTGCAATGAATACAGAGCTGGCTAAATGGTTTAAAACCAAACTTTATACCGAAATGTAAAAACATGTGGCTAGTAAGGTAGGTTGCAGAGGACTCATCTTACCTTCTTCAGGCTCTCTGCTGGGTGGGGGGCGGTCACGGTCATCCTTGCGCTCAGGTCGCTCTCGACGAATAGGAGGGCGATCCTCACGGTCAGGCTCTTCCTGACGAGCAGAGTCCTGACGAGCAGAGTCTCTCCAGCTTTTCTTGGGCACCTCATCATCAGCACCCGGCCTTCTCCAAGCACCACCACCACCACCTCCCTCCTCCCTGAAAACAGAGGTCCCCGATTATGGCATAAAAAAATTAAAACACCTTTAAGACTAGTCAGCTTTCACTATATGAGTAAAACCATCCACCAGTTTAGGGGAACTCCTGATCATATAGTATATGAGGCTTCACATCACAGTGGTGCTGTTTGTAGTCCACATACTGTGCGTCTGACCTGGGTGGGCGGCGCTCAGGGAAGCGTTCGCTCTCCTGCTTTTCCTCTCCCTCGCCCTCTTCGCCCTCCTTGCTGCCGCCACCTTCGCGGGGTGGACCCCAGCTCTCCTCGCGGGCCTTCTCCCTCTCACGCCAGCCACCACCTGAAGCAGACACCAGAGCAACTGCCCATGATCCAGCACAACATGTAAGAAGAACTGGCAAAAGTTGCACCTACACAAACATTTACTATTAGAAGTTTATTAAATATTAATTAACATAATTATATGAGAACAAGTACAAGGAAGCGGGCTTTCGACAACAACACACCATACTACACAAGACAAACATGCAACCACATTTCAATTATCCATATTTCGGACAGATTAAACGGGAAACATCTATACCGGGCCGGCCAGCTGGCTTCCATGGCTTGTCGTCACGGGGTCCGCCCCTTTCGTCATCTCCTCCTCTCTTGGGGCCCCAGGTGTCATCATCAGCCCCACGTCTGGGGGCCCTGGACTCGTCCGTGCCTCTGCGGGGGCCGTCATCAAAGCCACGGCGGGGACCTCGGTCTTCGTCAAAGCCACGCCTGGGGCCATCATCGAAGCCTCTGCGGGGAGCGCGGTCCTCGTCCCCTCCCCTTCTAAGACCCCGGTCATCATCCCCAAAGGTTCTCCTTGGTGGACGGTCCTCGTCTATGCCTCTGCGCAGGGGGCGGTCGTCGTCCCCAAAGCCCCTGCGTGGGGGTCCACGGTCGTCGGCTCCACCACGGCGAGGGCCGTCTACTTCTCTCCTGGAGGGTGGCTCTCGGTCTTTGTCCTCGCCGCCATCGGCTCTCCAGTCCCTAGCGAGAAAGGACAGCATCATTATAGGACAGGTCACTTTGACCAGTGAACACAAAGTATTTTAAACCAGGTAAAATGCTTCAAATATGCAATCTGAATGAAATTCCACTCACTTATCTGGTACGGCGTCACTATAGAGAGTAACAAAAGATTTTTTTGACCAGTGAACAAAGTGTATTTTTAACCAGATGAAATGCTTCAAAAGTACAGTCTGAATTAAGTCCCACTCACTTATCAGGCACTGGGCGACGCCTTTCTGATTCAACCTCAGTACGCCTCCTCCATCCTCCTCCTCCTCCTCCCTCCTCCTTCTCAGCACCCCAGTCCTAGAGAGGAAAAGAGTGTACAACACTGAGTGACAACTTTCATTACCATTATATATATATATATATATATATACACACTCAGCAAAAAAAGAAAACGTTCCTTTTTCAGGACCCAGTCTTTCAAAGATAATGTGTAAAAATCCAAATAACTTCACAGATCTTCATTGTAAAGGGTTTAAACACTGTTTCCCATGCGTGTTCAATGACCCATAAACAATTAATGAACATGCACCTGTGGAATGGTCGTTAAGACACTAACAGCTTACTGACGGTAGGCAATTAAGGTCAAAGTTATGAAAACTTAGGACACTAAAGAGGCCTTTCTACTGACTCAAAAACACCAAAAGAAAGATGCCCAGGGTCTCTGCTCATCTGCGTGAACGTGCCTTAGGCATGCTGCAAGGAGGCATGAGGACTGCAGATGTGGCCAGGGCAACAAAATTGCAATGTCTGTACTGTGAGACGCACGCCTAAGACAGAACTACAGGGAGGCAGGACGGAAAGCTGATCGTCCTCGCAGTGGCAGTCCACGTGTAACATCTGCAGGATCGGTACATCCAAACATCACACCTGCGGGACAGGTACAGGATGGCAACAACAACTGCCCAAGTTACAGGCTGAGAGAGGCTGGACTGAGGGCTTGTAGGCCTGTTGTAAGGCAGGTCCTCACCAGACATCACCAGCAACAACTTCGCCTATGGGCACAAACCCACCGTCGCTCATCCTGACATGACCCTCCAGCATGACAATGCCACCAGCCATACTGCTCGTTCTGTGCGCGATCTCCTGCAAGACAGGAATGCCAGTGTTCTGCCATGGCCAGCGAAGAGCCCGGACCTCAATACCATTGAGCACTTCTGGGACCTGTTGGATTGGAGGGTGAGGGCTAGGGCCATTCCCTCCAAAAATGTCCGGGAACTTGCAGGTGCCTTGGTAGAAGAGTGGGGTAACATCTCACAGCAAGAACGGGCAAATCTGGTGCAGTCGATGAGGGGGAGATGCACTGCAGTACTTAATGCAGCTGGTGGCCACACCAGATACTGACTGTTACTTTTGATTTTGACTCCCTCTTTGTTCAGGGACACATTTTTCCATTTCTGTTAGTCACAAGTCTGTGGAACTTGTTCAGTTCATGTCTCAGTTGTTGAATCTTGTTGTGTTCATACAAATATTTACACATGTTAAGTTTGCTGAAAATAAACGCAGTTGACAGTGAGAAGACGTTTCTTTTTTTTGCTGAGTTTATATATATATATATATATATATTTTTTTAAAGAACACCATATTTGAAACATTATGATCATTTCATACCTTTACCTGATATTTTTGGGACTTCATAACTAAGTAAACAGGGAAATGGAGGACATGAATGTACCACTTTCCACCGAAAATGTCAAGAAACTTCACTTTTTACTTTAAGATGGCTGCCTGTGCTTCTCGCTCTCAGTTCGCCGGTGAAATAGAAGTGCATTTAATTTCATGTCGCTCTTTTGAGCGATCAATGAAGGAGAATCATCGCTGAGCGAAAAAAACTTAAGCGCTATATAAACCCATTTATAAATATTATCATTATTTTAACATCCCTCTAAAGTGAGCCACCTTTGACTCAACAGAAAGTGAGCTGTGAGAAAGTGCTCTGGAGGAGATGTTGGCAAGAATGTGTCGTAGGCTACCTTAGCTTCTCCTCTGGGTTTCTCCTCAGACCTAGCAGGGGCCCTCATCTCTTCCTCCCTGCGGCGCTCACGCTCCTCGATCTCCTGCTGCCGGGCTCGCTGCTTCCTCTCCTGCTCCTCTAGTTTGCGCAGGCGCTCCTGGTACTCCGCCTCCTCTGCCTCGCGTGCTTCCTGCTCGATGCGCTCACGCTCCTCGCGCTCTGCAACACCACATGGATAACATGTCGATTCAGACAACAGGACACTGAAGACTATGGGGCAACCGTCACATGGGACACCCAGATGAACAAACACCAACCAACACACTTCGACCCGAAATCTGTGTTCATAACTTTTTTTGCAGATGTCTTCCATTGACATCAATTAAGTTACTATTACCTTTCAGAGACACTAAGAGTTGATAAGATCTAAGATAACTTGACATCCATACTATATACACCAATTATTGTCTGGGCCTGAGGTGTAACTCTGAGGTACCTTTCTTGAGCTGCTCCTCGTGGATGCGCTGGGCCTCCTCCCCCTTCTGGCGGTAGAAGGTGTTGCGGCGGTCCTCCTTGCGCTGAATCTTCCTCTCCTCTAGACGCTTCTTCTTCTCCTCCACCAGGCGCTCCTGGAACTGTTTCAGTTTTTCCTTGGATGGTAACAAGACAACATAAATATTGAGGTGTATTCTTAATGAAACAAAAAGAGCTTACTGAAGTGTATTCTTAATAAAAGGGGAACAAAAATTAAAATAACTCAGGCAAAATAACTCATGGTAGAACTCCATTGGCAATTAACACTTTTTTGGGGGTTGTTCCTGCTTTCTTTGTAGCAACTGATAAGCTCTTTAAAGTAAATATTCACCCATGTTGAATGTTATATTGTTTTTGTGCATCGCTGAGTGATGTTCTATCGATTCCCTGGGCCAATTCATGTTAATCTGAGATATTGCCGTTCAAGCAGGCAGAAATTCTGCCGGTTATGATGTAGTATTGAGATAAAGCTGCTCTCACTAGACTGGAAGTTAATAGGACTTTTAGATTGCCAAAACATCCATCGTACATGTCGGATTTCAATACTGGCAGATGTCATAACGTGGTAGGTTGTCTTCTCTCGAATGAGCCATTGACCATATATTCCTACCTCAAGAAATGTGTAATTTAACATGGGGTCTAACGGTGTTCACACCTTTCAGACAATTTTTGTGAACTCAGTGCGGTTTGCTTAATTTTTGTGCAGTGTGAACACTCCAAAAGGAACTCAGACCCCTCAAAAGAGCCCCCAACAGAAACCATCTCAAGAGGTGGTCTGAGCTTGGTTCGCTTGAATTCTGCCGCCCGGTTCCCTTTTTTAGGGCAATGTGAACACTAAGCTCCCCAGGTTTGCTTGCTATTAATCCCGCGCCACACAATAGACTATTGCAACACCGTTTCCCCTGCCATAGGCCCTCACATTGGTGCCACAAAAGAGAGAAAATGTTGTGCAGGTACATGGAAAAAATGTGTGCTGTTTTTGGATATTGATTAGCGATTATCAAGGATGCACAGAAATGCCAAAATACTCTGTGTGGACTTTAGTTCAGATCATTTGTATGCGATGTGATCTACAGGCTTCATAAGTTGTTTATTCAATAGTGGGGTTTGAATAGCGTGAGATGACAACACATTTGATAAGAAAACATAAGAGTACAAAATATATTCTAGCTCTTAAAGGGGCAGTAGCCTACATTGGGTGTACAATTTTCAATTACAGCATTATTTAATCTGCAGTTATTCTTCTGCTATTTATTCTGTTGCCAATATGTACATGTTAATAGTATCTTCTGATTGCATTTAGTTAAAAGGTGAGCCATAATTGTAATCTATTAGCTTCCAAAATGTAAGTAGGTATATGGTATATCTAGCTGTCCGTTAACACATTCGGATGGAATGGCTTGTCCTGCACTTTGTAAAAATCTTGGAATGTTGGAAAAAGATCTTGGTTCCTTTCTAAACATAGCAATGTGAACACAAAGAGGACTCGCACCACAAAATAGGTGAAGTGAACTGGCAAACGAGTTGCGTCCTCAAAGGCAAGGGCAGCGTGAATACAAAGAGAACAGATCTTTTGCTTTTATTTTTACCACATAGGTTATTTTGGTTATTTTAAAGAGGACTATATGTGAAAACACCTTAACACATTTCTCCTATTTGTCACTCGTCATGCAATGGACTGACGAGTGACAAATAGTAGAAATGTATTAGGGTGTTTCCACATATAGTCTATTGTGATTGTCAGACTCCACTCTGAGGCATATTGATCTGCAGGTTAAACATGGTGAGATTGTAGACTTAAATTGATAGTGCAGTTTGTTTAGGCGATATTACAGCTAACTAGCTACTTCACATGCTAATATTGACTTTAGTATTATTGTGTAGCTATGTTAGCTAGCCCGCCCATATATAGAGCACTGCATTGTGGGTTTTGTAGTCGACTTGAGCTGCATCAGATTTCCACATGTTGCTACCAACCTTATTATAACGACTCAATGAAAAGACAATTCACAATAAATATTGTTCAGTGTTATGGAACACTTGAAATTACAGAAATTAGTGGTTTTGGGTGGATTTTTCCTTTAATGCCATTGCCAATGGGCTTCTAGAATCGGTAGTTTCATGCACATTTTAATTAAGTAATAAGGCACGAGGGGGTGTGGTATATGGCCAATATACCACAGCTAAGAGCTGTTCTTATGCGCAATGCCTGGATACAGCTCTTAGCCGTGGTATATTGGCCATATACCACAAACCCCGAGGCGCCTTACTGCTATTATAAACTGGTTCCCAATGTAATTAGAACAGTAAACAGTTACTTGTCATACCCCTGTTATAACACAGCTTTCAGTCAATCAGCATCCAGGGGCCAAACCGGTTTTAAAAATGGCATTTACCTCGTAGATGAAGCTTCGAGCGTCTGTTATTTTGCCCACAAAGTTCTCCTTGTCCTCCATCATTCTGGACATCCTTTGCTTGTGCTCCAAGGCCCTCTCACGCTCCACCTTCATGTTGCTGATCTACAACACAAAAACAGATGGACCATAATCATTGACCATTGTGTAACCACAATTAAAATGTTTGTTTTTTTCATCACTAAAAACATGGACCAGTCAGCCTTACAGTTTTCCATTGCTAGAGCATTCAGTTTGTGCTTGCCATCTACAATGGCTTTGTGTTTAACATTCACAAAAGGCATAGACACTGAATAAATATATTGTCTTACCCTCTCCTCCTCTTGGAGCTCCCATAACTCCATGTCCTTGACACGCTGCTCCTCATAGGCCTTCTTGATCAAGGGGATCTCCTCCAGACGTTTGGCCCTCTCAAAGTAGTCAATCTGCAAGGACCAGTCCACACATGAAACATTGAGTGAGTAATTTTCCCCCTAGTGGAGGTCTTTATGCATCACCTGTTTAACAGGCAAGACCAAAAACAAGGAATTTACATTTGCTGAAATGTAAATGTCTTCACCTTTTTCTCCTGGTTCTTCAGGCGGTCCTGAAGCTCTCTCTTCTCCTTCTCAAGCTGCTCCACCTGTTTGGACATGATGAAGTCAGGGTCCAGATCCTCAAGGTCCTGTGCAAAGGGAGGTAAACAGTTAGTTCATTTCACCATTGTAGATCCACACTTCATTCCCAAAACTCATTCTAAATATAGATTTATATTCCGGACTCCGACATTGCTTGTTCTAACATATCTTAAATTTCTTGTTCTTTTTACTTTTGGATTATGTGTGCATTGTATTGCTAGATATTGTTGCGATTTGAGCTAGAAATATAAGCATTTCGCTGACCTGAAATAACACCTGCAAAATTGTATACGTGATCAATAAACTTTGATTTCAGATGTTATCTATACTGAACAAAAATAAATGCAACAATTTCAAAGATTTTCCCGAGTTACAGTTCATATCAAAATCAGTCAATTGTAATTAATTCATTAAGCCCTTATCTATGGATTTCACATGACTGGGAATACAGCTATGCATTTGTTCGTCACATATACCTTTTATAAAAAAGGTAGGGGCGTGGCTCAGAAAACCAGTCAGTATTTGGTGTGACCACCATTTGCCTCATGCAGCGCGACAGAGTTGATCAAGCTGTTGACTGTGGCCTGTGGAATGACATCCCACTCCTCTTTAATGGCTGTGAAAAGTTGCTGGATATTGCGAGAACTGGAACACGCTGTCGTACACGTCGATCCAGAGCATCCGAAACATGCTCAATGGGTAACATGGCTGGTGAGTATGCAGGGCATGGAAGAACTGGGACATTTTCTGCTTCCAGGAATTGTGTACAGATCCTTGCGACATGGGGCCGTGCATTATCATGCTGAAACATGGTGATGGCGGCGGATGAATGTCACGACAATGGACCTCGGGACTCGTCACGGTATCTCTGTGCATTCAAATTGCCATTGATAAAATGTAATTGTGTTCATTGTCCGTAGCTTGTGCCTGTCCATACCATAACCCCACCACCACTATGGGGCACTCTGTTCACAATGTTGACATCAGCAAACCGCTCAAATAAGATTTGTGTGTCTATGGAACATTTCTGTGATCTTTGATTTCAGCACATGAAAATGGGACCAACAATTTACATGTTGAGTTTATATAATTTTTGTTCAGTGTACATTCCAGGCAAACACTTATGGTACTGATAAGGGTTTGACCCATTGGGGGAAAAAACGTGTCTTAAAGTCGATCTCAACGTGATTTTTTCATGTCTAACAAAGCAATATGTTGGACGGGGGTCAGAGTGTACAGCTTAGTTGAGCTTGTGTGTAGTTTACCTCTATATCGATGTCTTTGAAGGCCTTGGCTCCCAGTTCGGTCTTCTTTATCTGCTCCAGCCGCTCGCGCACAGTCTTTTTCTTGATCTGCTCGTGCTCCTGCATGATGCGCTCCTTCTCGCGCTCCTTGGCCTCCTGGCGCAGGCGCTCCTCCTCTGCCTTGCGCACCTTCTGCAGCTCTGCCTCGCGTTGCTCCAGCTCCTCTTTCTCCCGCTGGATGTTGAGGTTCTCCAGACGCTCCTTGCGCTCCTCGATGGTCTGCCGGCGGGCCAGGATGCGCTGGTGCTCCTTGCGGCCGTTCTTCAGGTAGGCGGTGATGGCTAGCTGGCTCTGCTCCTCGCGCACTTTCTGGAAATGGTGGACAAGAGGGTAGAAGAGTGAGAGATGGGGATAGGTTTGTTAGAGTGAGAATGAAGAGGAGCAATAAAGATTGATACTGCGTGAAACCCTTATTCATGCACAATGTGAATTGGTGGTGTGTGTGTGTGTGTGTGTGTATGTACGGAACAATACATATAGTATTGGGCCAAAATTTTACATTTTCAAAATGCCTTAAATACCTTATAATAATTTATGGAATGCACAATGGGATGATGGAATAGAAAGCACGTTTTGATATTTTATCAGGGAGGACAGCGACGTTGTCTACTTTTTGAGGGCTAGCAGTGCATGTACAAATGCTATCTCGGCGGGAGGCTGTGCTCACCAGCATGGATGCAGGCTTGATGACCTGGATTGCCTTGGCCAAGGAAGACGACATGGCTGTCAGCTGGTTCCTGATCTGGGCAGAGGGCATGTTCTGCAAGAACGGCCCCACGGGAGAGTCCTCTTTGGTCGAGTAATTCAGGTCCGAACCAAAGCTCAGGTTCCGAGTGGTATGGTCAATTCGAACCTAGAAAAAGAAATTTTAAAAAGATTTCAAGTGTGCCATTCTGTGTAACGAACAGAAGTGTGTTAATATTTTAGTTGTGGAAATACTGACTGAATTCAAAGTGTATAGGTATGAAAAAAACAATGTATTTAGGTGAAAAATCAACTTGGTTGTTTGTACAATTTTGCACAGAGAATATTATTGACATGTCCAGTTCTCTACCTGCAGATCGCAGTGTCGGGCAGCATCCACAATGGAGCGCTCCAATTGGAAGGGATCCACAAAAGGAACCAGGGAGGCCAGACGGTTGAACTCAATGCTTTGATAGATCTGAGCCACCTAATATCCAATAAAAATAAAACAGTGTTCAGTGATTAGTTAATAGGACCACAATTTACATGAAATACATGACATGTTACACAGCATATCATTACAATCAATGAAAACATGCATTCCACATTATAGCAGGGATGGGCAACATCCTGAGGCTTGAGGGCCACGTCGGGATTTTTATTTTGACCGTTTGTTAGTAATAAAAAAAAAGAAATCAATGCGCACCGTAAAAAGGGCAGTTATTTACTCTCTATCAGGTTTTAGATGTTTAAATGTAGTTTAATCCACTTTTTTTTGGTTTACTAAATCCATCGTGGGTATTTAAATCGGTTCGCGGGCCTCCTAGTGCCCATCCCTGCACTATAGAGTTACAAGGACAACAGACACGGTTAATAATAAAGATATATTGTATGGCATTGTATTGAATCAGTTATTGTTTGGCACATATTCGTGCCATTTAATTACGAGTGAGATTAACAGACCATTAAAGTATAAGTGAGCAATCCAAAATTAGCAACAAGTCACCTGCTGCAGCAGCCTGAGGATGGTGTTACTCTGCAGGTGAGGAACATATTGCTGGAGGTCCGCCTCCTTCTCAGACTGGTCTCTCACCCAGTTCAACACCTAAGAGGAAGGTCAATCCCACAGATGAAGAAAAAGAAATGGTAAATGAATCAGCCATGACACAAATAGTTGTAATTTCAGAGGAATTATATGTGTATGTATTTTATTTTGTTTTTTGGACAGTTGCAAGACAAATTGCCCAATGTTGCGTCATTGTAACTTTTCTGAATTCAAATGTTACCTTTGTTACTCTTCCGCTCAGCTTCAGTGGGTGGAAGTCCATCTCTAGCCAATTGTACAGCTCCTTCACTTCAGGTACAATGTACTGCAGCAAGTTGAACCGAACCTAACGGGGAAACATAACATGCACATAGCACTGTGAACAACCCCTGACAAAAGGACAACTAAAAAAGAAACAGCAGTTGGTTAAACTTTCTCTGACTTCTCTAGGGGTAAAAACCAAGTCAGCCTATTTTTGGACCCGGGTCACAAGCTAACGTCATGTAAGTAAATCTCAGCAATGGAAAAACGAGTGTTTATTTGAATTGTTCCTTATGTAGTAAACAAATGTATCTGTATGGGTAGTTCACAGGACTAAAACAAGTTTACCACTAGAATACACACTCCTAACACTGACATATGGGACATACTGTTACCGGCCTGCTCACAAACAGAAATCTATAGTTATTTCTATAGTCTGTTCCATGCATGTGGGTATATACCATGTCATTGATGAGGCTCTGGCGGGTTGGTGGGGACTGCAGGCCCAGTAGTGTGGCCAGCCTACGGTGTTTCTCCACAATTATGCCGTCCATGTCCAACAGGCGGGCGATGTCTGTGCGTTCCGGGGTGATGGGAATGGACAGGGTGGCCAGGAGGACCCTTGTGGACATCCTGAGGGAGAGAGAGGAGAGCCGTGACCAACTGCCTGACCTGCAACCTTGGATCTACCCATCACCAAACATTGATGACAAAAAGCACACTAACATGAAGAGGAAGGGGGCAGTGTCCTGTAGTGTAACAAAAGGCTCTGATTAGTTGCAAATGGGGCAGAGATGTGAGGGTGACTGATCGACAGGTGATTAAGGTGAGAGAGAAACCATAAGTCCGGTTGATGAAAGGTCTGACAATTTTTGTTGTTGTTGTTGTTAAGGGAATGTGCCACACATTCCAACAGACTGGTCAGGACTGGGCTTGCATACCTCTGCATCTCTTCCTGGGTGAGGTTCTTGCGCATCTCCCTGGAAAGGTGGTAGAGGCGATGGAGGGTGCAGGCGTGGAACAGGGCATTCCCAGACTTCCAAAACACAGTGGACACCTTGTTATAGTAGTTGGCCATAAGTTGAGGCTTGGGGGGCTTCTTGGAAAGGGCGAAGAGACCATGGATGTCTTCCACAGCCTTGAAAGCTTCCTGTAAAAATCAGAAATCTAATTTCACCATTCATAACACATAAAATCAATGTTCATAATAAAATGTAGATAAAATTGCCTGTTGAAAAAAGAAAATGGGCAATAAAAGTATTCGAGATGCAACATTGTTACAACTAAACATGGCAAGCTAATCATATTTGACATACCTGCCAGAGCTCCATGGCGATGGCACTGTCCAGTTGCACCAGGCGTGTCTCCAGGTGCATAGACTGGCTCTCAGGGTTGTTCAGGTTGATGGCTGTGCTCTGGTTGTGGTGGCGCTGGATCTGACCCAGATGCATGCGCAGATTGTCACAAAGCTTCCGGAACTCTGCCTTACGGGTGTACTGAAGGCAGAACTTGAAAGCTGTGGAGTACATTAGGATAAGATTGGGATAAGGAGCAATAAATTGATTATGGTGCCAGAAAATGTGAGTAAACCTAACACTACAGTCACAGCATATTACACGTATGCATCTCAGACTAATATATATTTCTAATAACAAGATTGTTAGATATTATCAAACCTACACTCGAACCGGGCACTGAAAATGTACATCAGGGGGCAGCAAAAGGCAGCACGCAAGTGATTTTTTGGGGACCCCCAAAGTTCAGTAAAAATTATTTTAGTTTTTGGTTAAAAAAAATACTAATCACCAAGAATTCAGCTAAAAAAATATAATTTCAGGAATCTGTTTCTAAGTATTTCCACAAAAAAAAAATAGAATGTTTCAATGTAATCAGGTAAGAAATGCTATTTTCCAAAACAATCTTTTTGGGCTTACTTGTGGTAAATTTGCCGTGTACAAATTATTATAATTATTTTCGCTCCCGACCATCCACTGACAAATTGGGTGAATGTAGTTGCCTACCCGGATGTACACCAGCTTAAAAGTTCAGATTGTGCTCACCTTGTTGGGCAATGTCATGGTAGAGGCGCTCCACCTTGGAGTTGTTACGCAGCAAGTCCAGGCATTGGCGGTAGGATTCCCACAGAAATTTCACCCAGGGAGTGAGCAGCAGACGGTCTGTACGATCCTGGGTGTCTTCACCACTCACAGCGCTCAGAAGTACACTAGGATCACACAAGGTAGTCAAGTCATATTTGAGCTCACAGAACTACACTGTCAACATTGCATCACAGTGCACACATCACCACCATGCTAATGGATTACAGCAGAGGTGAAGCACAATAGTTATCATGTTTACAGCTATTAAAAGGTGGGAACAATCAATAAGTTTGCAGATAGTCCAATTTATCTGAAATATAGCATCAGCCCATCACATTGGAATAAGGTTTCAATGGACCCATATCTCAAAGTTAAATAAAAGGTTCCTAGTTAAATAAAAGGTTAAATACCTCTCAGGAGTCTGGATGTTGTCAAGATCCTCAATGTCCAGGACCATCTGCTGCGACTCCCCCTTGGCTGTCTCCGTCTTCTCCTCGGCCAACTTCAGGTAGGCTCGAACCACATCCTCAAGGGATTTGATGTTCACCTACAAAACAAAATAGAGGGTCATACTTAACTCCGGCAGGTGAGTGACTTTGTAGGATCAATAGTATCCCACATTTACGCTTGTCCAAGAGAGGTGTTGGTGTGCTGACCTGCTGGCAGATGTTCTTGTACTGGTATAGGCCCTCCTTGGCCAGGTGGCTCTTGCGCAGGTCCACGCAGAGCTCCAGGTACTTGAGCATGATGGGCTCGTGGATCTTCTGCCATGTTCGATGCTTTTTGCTCTTAATGACATCGTACAAAACATCCAAAGCTGGCTGCTTTTTGCCCACCTCCAAAAACTCTGTAAAAACATAGCACATTACATGAAAAAGGATGAAAAAAGTTCTGAAGGTGAATCAGTTGCTGCAATATAACTTTCATGCACAAGGGACACCTAATAGATTACAAATATCTGAGTCCGGTTTCCCCGACGCCGCTGGAATTTAGGCTTACGAGTGTTTTAACGATGCATCTTTCCTACAACAGCCGAAGATGCAACGAGAGAACATTGCTAAGAGCATCATTGAGGCATGTGTCGATACTGATAGGATCGAAAGAAAGGCAGCCCGTCTCTCAGATCAGCTTTCTCCATTCAAATCCTACCTGGATATTATAATTATTCCACAATAATGACAGATCAGCCCCTAGAAAGATATCACTTATGGCCGCAAATATTGAGACGGCTTATTCTAACGATTATCCTATAATAACGTACTTAATCATGATTTGGCACATCATTGCACACATTAGGCTACACATCATTAAATATATTGAGGCAGAAATTACAGACAGTAGCCAAATAAAACAACACTGAATTAACATGAAATTGATTTCAATATCATTGAAATAACAGTATATGGGCCTATGTATCCTATACTTTAGTTAGGCTGTTTATATTTGAATGCAGTCATCTCGGCTCTCATTTGAAGCATATTTTTTTATCCTTTGCTTGTTTATAACAACTACAGACATTGGCAACTTTGGATTTGTAGTCAACTTCGTGATGTTGTCGATGGTCAGAGACAGATAAACATCTTGATCTGTTTAGTGGACGTCTGTGTATAAAGTGACGCAGCAGGGGGGGGGGAGAAACACATCTAACCACGCATTTTGCTGTTCTTCAAGTGGTCTGAGGCAGGCTTTAGATTATGAGCTTTTTCACGTGCAACTTTAGTAATGATGTCGAATGAGATTTAACGATGCTTCTACGAAGGTTCGTTCTAATGATGAACATAGCCTTAAGATACTTTTGGGAAACGAGGCCCTGATAGCTGACTGTATTTATCTTATTTTTTATTCTCACATACACCGGACAGGTCCAGTGAAATGTGTTGTTTTACAGGGTCAGCAATAGTAGTACGGGACCCCTAGACTAAGGGTTACTGTCCCAACCGCTAGGCTACTAGCTGCACTTTAGCTACTATAGTAGCTATTTAGCTACACCCCAATCCAGCCATATGTTATGACTAACAAGTGACAATATAACTGCAAGATTAATTAGTACTGAGAATGTTAGCTATGACAACATCATTTGACAACCGACTTTCAAGGGGGGGGGGGGGGTCATGTGCAAACCCTGCCCGGGGAACAGGGCGATACAAAACGAACTCGCCCATAGATAGCCAATCTTAGCTGGGCCTTCTGTTTTGGTGATCTAATCTAGCTAGTTACCTAGTTAGTTATCCAATACAAGGCTAAAAACAATAACCAGCAGCAGCTCTTACCTTTCAGTTGATGTGGCGAAACCGAATATTACTGACTTCCGAGAGAGTTGAACAAGTTGATCCCCGTGTCAATAGTTAGCAGCTTAGCTAGGGGATATGCTAATACGTTAGCTAACCCTTCAAGGCTAGGACGTGCTGACGTTAACGTTAGCTAGTCAGTGTGAACAAGATGGCAGGTACTTTTCGATGCACCCGGCCTAACATCAGTGACAAACATAAATCTGATCGGTGTGACTTTAGATTTCAAGTACTCTTGCTGAATTGGCCGGGCTATGAGACCTTTTAACGTAATTATGGGTGGTGTTATTCAAAGGCCTAGTGATACGGGTGGCTTGAATGAGTGTACCTATACTTACAACATGTCTTCCCCGCCATGCGTAGCTAGCGAACCACGGCAAGCCAATGTGAATACATAACTGGGACGCAAGCGCGGACATCTAAGAAATGATCATATATGACTCACCATTTGCTCGTTTGAGAGCATTCTCCGGTCGTTGGAAATATGCCGGCATTTTTCTGACTTTCTCGCGGAATGAAGAGAAGGTTGGTTTGGGTGAATTTTACTAATTTCACCGGTCCATCCGCGCCAGGCATTCACCCGTTTCGACAAGCTCCTAGGAAAGGATTGAACCACGTGAACGGCCCACATCAGTGACGACAAAGGTTCCCGTATGTAACAGAAGAGACGTACATCAGATAGAAAGGCTGTAATGTAAGTAAATTATTAAACGTATGTATATTGATTGACAGGAAAATTTATTACAATTTCATGTGATTTTTTTTCATGACGTTGCCGTAAAGAATTAAACAAATAAATATAAATTCAATATTTAATAAACATTAATTTGGTTTGCAGGCATTTGAGATGAAAACATGACCTGACATTTAATGTGACATTTAAATATGAGCACAACATAAACAAAAAAAGGAAATTTGTGATACATTGATTGGTGGTAAATTACATATTTTTTCTATGAGAGGATAAGAGGAATTAACTGTTCTAATATAGTATTTCTATAGTGACGATACAGTAATACCGCCAACACAGCAGGTGGCACCAAAGAGATTAATCCTAAACGACGAAAAAGTCTGCATTTGTGCTTGTGTTTCTTTCTTTATACTCCAAAAAAAGTCAGTGTAAAAAAAGACAGACCTTTTCAGGCTTTTCTTCAAAGGTAATTTTACCATCTCCACTTCTATTCGTAAAGCAACCGAAGAAGAAGAACCAATATCAGGAAGTAGGAATATAATTTGATAGTGTGTATAAAGCGTCAATGTTAGCTAATTATTTATAAATGTTCTAGATTTGCTCACTCTGCACGATCATAATTGCAGATCTGGACCATACACACGGTAATTGTACTTTCATTAACTTTGTTTCCTAGTACTGTAGCTATAGTTACGCGCATAAGTGTATTCTGCAAACTGTAGCTACATAACTTCTCCTCATTTCAAATGTTATGGCAGTCGAAGTTATTGTAGCTAATCATTCATTGTGGCTGGTTTATGTAGGTATAACCTTAGCTGGGTTTGTCGACTCCACATATTGGTGGAGTGAGTGTTAGGTTGCCACGACAATCAGTTGGTACGAGGGAAAAGACCAGTGTGTTGTGAACAACATTAGCGTGAGCGACAAGAGTGGAATAGGTTGTTCGCCTTCAAAATAAAGGTTCCGCATTGAAGCTGATGCAAAAGGTTGCAAATCGTGAAAACATGACACAATTGGACTAGATAAGGCTAAACAACGTTGGAATGTTATATAAATTCAACAAAAGACAATTAGCTAGTTCATTTGACAAAGTAAAGTAAAAAATCAGTTGAAATCTGTGGATGTATTTGAATTCAGAATTGCATTGGGGGCATACTCAGTACCAGTCAACTTTGGGCACCTACTCATTCAAGGATTATTCTTTATTTATACTGTTTTCTACATTGTAGAATAATAGTGAAGACATCAAAACTATGAAATAACACATATGGAATCATGTTGTAACCAAAAAAGTGTTTAAACAAAAATATATTTTAGATTCGATAAAGTATTCCTGGCATTCTCACAACCAGCTTCACCTGCAATGCTTTTCCAACAGTCTTGAAGGAGTTTTCACATATGCTCAGCACTTATTGGCTGCTTTTCTTTCACTCTGCAGTCCAACTAATCCCAAACCATCTCAATTGGTTTGAGGTCGGGTGATTGTGGAGGCCAGGTCATCTGATGCAGCGCTCCATCACTCCCCGACTTGGTCAAATAGCCATTACACCGCCTGGAGGTGTGTTGGGTCATTGTCCTGTTGAAAAACAAATGATAGTCCCACTAAGTGAAAACCAGATGAGATTGCGTATCGCTGCAGAATGCTGTGGTAGCCATGCTGGTTGGCACGATGGCACCGAAAAATAGGGCAGCTCTGCTTTTAGCTCCTAAGCAACTTTGCAGTATTTTGCTTTTTGTGTGTTATTTCTTACATTATTAGTTCATACGTTTTTTTGTGTTATTACATACGGAAATAACTTTCGGGTATCAGAGCGGCGGTAACTCACCTGCATTACAACTTTCCCGAATTGGATGCTTTGTTCGTACCCCCAAGGCAATTTAACTGATTCCAGAGGCTGATCCAAAACACCGCCGGCGGAGAAGAGGTATTGGGAGTGGACTTCTAGTCCGACTCAGGAGGCGCGCACACCATCCACCGCTTCCGAGTATATTACTAGCTAATGTTCAGTTTCCGGATAATAAAGTAGACAAGCTTAGGGTGAGAATCTCCTTCCAGAGAGACATCAGGGATTGTAACATACTCTGTTTCACGGAAACATGGCTCTCTCGGGATATACTGTCTTCGTCCATACAGCCAGCTGGGTTCTCAGTATATCGCGCAGACAGGAATTAAAGAACTCTCTGGGAAGAAGAAAGGCATATGTATCATGATTAACCACTCATGGTGTGATTTTGATAACATACAGAAACTCTTGTCCTTTTGTTCACCCGACCTAGAATACCTCACAATCAAATGCCGACCGTATTACCTCCCAAGAGAATTCTCTTCGGTTACAGTCACAGCCGTGCATATTCCCCCTCAAGCCGATATACCGATGGCCCTCAAAGAACTTCACTGAACTTTATCCAAACTGGAAACCAAATACAGTTGAAGTCGGAAGTTTACATACACCTTAGCCAAATACATTTAAATTCAGTTTTTTCACAATTCCTGACATTTAATCCTAGTAGAAATTCCCTGTCTTAGGTCAGTTAGGATCACCACTTTATTTTAAGAATGTGAAATGTCAGAATAATAGTGGAGAGAATGATTTATTTCAGCTTTTATTTCTTTCATCACATACCTAGTGGGTCAGAAGATTACATGCACTCAATTCAGTTATTTAACTTGGGTCAAACGTTTCGGGTAGCCTTCCACAAGCTTCCCACAATAAGTTGGGTGAATTTTGGCCCATTCCTCCTGACAGAGCTAGTGTAACTGAGTCCGGTTTGTAGGCCTCCTTGCTCGCATACGCTTTTTCAGTTCTGCCCACAAATTTTCTATGGGATTGAGGTCAGAGCTTTGTGATGACCACTCCAATACCTTGACTTCGTCCTTAAGCCATTTTGCCACAACTTTGGAAGTATGCTTGGTTATTGTCCATTTGGAAGACCAATTTGCGACCAAGCTTTAACTTCCTGACTGATGTCTAGAGCTGTTGCTTCAATATATGCACATACATTTCCCTTCCTCATGATGCCATCTATTTTGTGAAGTGCACCAGTCCCTCCTGGGTCTAGGGTGTCAGGTAAGGTAGATGTGATATGATCCTTAGAAGGCCAGCATCCCGGAGTCGCCTCTTCACTGTTGACGTTGAGACTGGTGTTTTGCGGGTACTATTTAATGAAGCTGCCAGTTGAGGACTTGTGAGGCGTCAGTTTCTCAAACTAGACACTCTAATGTACTTGTTCTCTTGTGCCCCGGGGCCTCCCACTCCACTTTCTTTTCTGGTTAGAAACAGTTTGCGCTGTTCTATGAAGGGAGTAGTACACAGGGTTGTACCAGATCTTCAGTTTCTTGGCAATTCCTCGCAAGGAATAGCCTTCATTTCTCAGAACAAGAATAGACTGATCGAGTTTCAGAAGAAAGTTCTTTGTTTCTGGCCATTTTGAGCCTGTAATCGAACTCACAAATGCTGACGTTCCAGATACTCAACTTGTCTAAAGAAAGACAGTTTTATTTCTTCTTTAATCAGCATAACAGTTTTCAGCTGTGCTAACATAATTGCAAAAGGGTTTTCTAATGATCAATTAGCCTTTTAAAATGATACACTTGGAATAGCTAACACAATGTGCCATTGGAACACAGGAGTGATGGTTGCTGATAATGGGCCTCTGTACGCCTATGTAGATGTAGCCTATGTCCATTAAAAAATAGTCGTTTCCAGCAACAATAGTCATTTACAACATTAACAATGTCTACACTGTATTTCTGATCAATTTTATGGACTGATCAAAAAATGAGTTTTTCTTTCAAAAACAAGGACATTTCTGTGATCGCAAACTTTTGAATGGTAGTGTATATAAACAAATCTTCAAATATTTTGCAACGAAAACGAGAGTTTCTATTGGACGAATTCAGGAAGTTCTCTCACCGTTTTGCTTTGTTTGGTTCTTAAACCTCTTGCTGTGTTCCGGTCGAATTGGACCGATTTACAAGTTCTCTCTGAAAAATGTAGTTAATTTAATCTGTCATAAGGTTCCATGACTTTGTCCACACAGGGCATCTGAACACACAATACATTTTGATGATTTTCATACAATTTTGGGTGATTTATTTAACTTTTGTACACCTGTGGTGTTCCCGGTTAAAACTGACCGTTCATTAGAAATGAATGGGTGAGACTACAAGTAGTGTATAAAATTGAGTTCAGGCACATACCCATTCAGATGGACACACTTTCTCTCCCAGACCACACCCACACACACACACACACACACACACACACACACACACACACACACACACACACACACACACACCTCACTCCCCTTCTTGGCTTCAAATGCAACCCCCTCGGGAACCTTTCCCCAATGTAATCTTTCCCCCATGGGAACCACACCTGTTGGCATTCTCACAATCGCAACATTGTTTCAATAATACTGTAACTTTTCTCACAATTCATTTTGTGGCAGCACAATGACCAAACGATATACTGTATGTGAGGCTCTTGATTATATCTTTGATCATGATACTTGTGAGGAGGAGAGAGGCCAGGAAACTGACAGTGAAGATGCATTAGAGGAGAAATTAGTCTGTGATAAATAGCACAATATGTTTCATCTGAGTATTTGTTAGTCAAAATAGTCCATACATTATGCTTTTTTTTACTCAAAAACAAGTTGTATGAGCTCCGGTCAATGAGGCCTACAGGCAATAAATAGCAAATAGAAGTTCAAAACTTGTAATGTTCACAAGAACTTAAGTTGATAAAATGATCTAACACAACATTAGGTGATAATATATGTATTAATATGGATTTATAAATCAGCTATAATGGGGCGGTCATTTTGGACTGCGAACACATAATTAATTAACATGAAACGAACACAACAGGAGGGTTAAACAGTAAACAGTTTTCGTTGCAATACATAATGAATACACCCCTGCTCCTTACTGAGGTAAATTGTTTTATATGGGATATTCGGTTTTCTCTCATCAATATCTGTTGAGCCAAGCATGTCATGATTATAGAAATAGTAATGGTGTCTTTTTGTATGCACTAACTCCTCCATGGTTCGTTGGACAAGGCCTATGAGGAAAATTAATGGAGTTTTTGTAGGGTTTTTGGATAAATTACGAAAATAAGGTCTGTGGTAAACACAGGCTTAGGAGATCTTATACGTTCTTATACGTTGTTCTGTGAGATAATCTTCACCAGCTAACATCACTTTTTGTGAATCTTTAAGAATGTAGGTGATAATACTAATAATAAAAATAAAAAAATCACAAAGGCTTCATAATTCATAAAGGTCATGTTTAACTGACTGCTATTATCTCATAGAACAAAACCTAGAAGATCTCCCAAAGGTGTTCGCATGCTTCCCAGCCAAAACAGTTTGGAAGAGTACGTGCGTATATTATGACAACATTTTGTGACGTTTTGGACTTTGTTGAGGGTTTTTTCGGCTATTCGGGCACACACATTTTTTTCTGGAGGCAAGCAGAAGTTCAGAGCCAATGTCTACGCCTCTTCATCAGTGATTGGTCAATACCAGGGATTCTTCAATAAAATATTTGTTGTCATTCAATGAGAGACGACTCATTTTCATGCACGTTTTTTAAAAGTGTGTATATATATACATTTTAAAAAATGTATTTTACCCTATTTTTCTCCACCAATTTCGATCTTGTCTCATCGCTGCAACTCCCCAACGGGCTCGGGAGGCGAAGATGGAGTCATGCGTCCTCTGAAACATGACCCGCCAAACTGCACTTATTAACACCCGCCTGCTTAACCCAGAAGCCAGCCGCACTAATGTGTCGGAGGAAACACTGTTCAACTGACGACCGAGGTCAGTCTGCAGGCGCCCAGCCTGCCAAAAGGAGTCACTAGAGCGCGATGAGCCAAGTAAAGTCCCCCCCCCAGCCAAACCCTCCTATAACCCGGACGACGCTGGGCCAATTGTGTGCCGCCCTATGGGACTCCCGATCCAGGCCGGCTGTGATACAGCCCGGGATCGAACCTCGGTCTGTAGTGACGCCTCTAGCACTGCAGTGCCTTAGAATGCTGCGCCACTTGGGAGGCCATGCACATTTTTTAATTGAAAAATACTTCACCAAGCATCTAGTTAGATGTAAAATTGCACGACTAAGATCTCTTTGGCAAAAACTTCAACATTTGACAAATTTCTTGAGTTGTCTTAGATTAATTAGGACTATTTTGAGGCTACAGCGTCTCAAATTGGACAAAGAGTACTATTGCCGCTTCTTTCTTGTTTTTCAAGCGAAGGTATTTTAAGGGAGTATGCGAGCACATTCGTTCGGTTTCGCTTAGCGGACTTCAGCTAGCCGCCAGCCGAACTGAAGCATTCTGACGCCTGTATAACCGCAGACCTTATTTTCGGCTTTTATTCCAAAACCCATTTCTTTCCCCATACATTTTTCCCATAGGGATGGCTGAACGAACCAGAGGTAACTTATTTCTGGATTTTAGGACAACAAGCTTGCAAGGTCTATGAAGATGGTATATTCTGAATCGGGTGGATGGAGAAAAATCCACACCTTTCTTTCTTTTGTTTGAAACCTTATTAAAATCTTCAATAGCTCTTAGACAAAGCGTGCCATGACTATGAAAACGATATATTATGAATCGGGGGAGGAACCCACATCTTTTTTTAAATAGAAATTTCAGATTTTTCACCATCCACCTGATTCAGAATATACTGTACCATCTTCATAGTCATTTGCATGCTTGGTTCAATATCTATTGACTAGAGAAAGCCGAATATCCAATATAAAACCAATATTACTTCGGCCCTCTTGTTTGGTGAAAGTGTTGCTTCCTTGTCCTAAGACAAGCTATCATGAGTCCCTAATTGTCAACTCCCACAGTTTACGACTGAATTGTAATGGGAGATGGCGTCACCAGAAACTCAGCTCATGCTAAGCATTGGATTAATTGGTAAGGCAAGACACTGAATATCATTCCCTTGTTGTAATTATGTTATCCTGCTGGTTGATGCATGCCAAGTGTTCTCCTGTTTGACTTTGACTGTCACCACATGATATCAATGTGATCAAGTATTTGACTTCCTGTAAATCTTGAGAACAGTTCCAATTTAATTTAAATATATACTGGTAATATTTGTAATAATGAGTTGTGAAAGTAATGACATAGTATACTCCCATTCTTCCCCCACACAGAGAAAGATGTGAATGCAGACACCTTGTGGGTGTGGTGCTATCCCTCAGTCAGTGCTGAGCTCCGGGAGGTCCTGCTCAGTAAGTGCTGTCTCACACAGGACAGCCAGGTCCTGAACACCTTTGTGTTCGGCCAGTTCTGCCGTACCTGGTACTACATATCCACTGTAGAGGTACAGGAACCCACCGCCCTAAAGAAGGTACCGTTAGTTTAGAAATTCTCCATTCATTGAAAAAACTGTAACAAAGGTGTTGAAGGCCTAATGATTATAAGTTCTATTATATTGCTCATATTTCTCTCTCTTTAGGTCACACATTTTTCATTAGTTGTCACAGCAAAGGACTTCAACCCTGAGAAGTATGCAGCATTCAGTCGAGTACTATGCAGGTACAACATACTGCACTAATGCATCCCCATGGCCAAGTGTCTGCTTATTTAATACTTCCCCAAAACTGTATTTCTTCATGTGTATTTTATCATTCAGGATGTACATCAAACATGGGAGCCCAGTGAAAATGATGGAGGGTTACATTGCAGTCCTCACCAAAGGCATCTGCCAGAGTGATGAGAATGGCTCCTTTCTCATCAAGGACTACGATGTTAGGAAGGCGTACTTAGCAGGCTCAGTGAAAGGTAAAACGTGTACTTAAAACAGTTATTACAGTATAAGGAAATGATTGTTGATACAAGGTGCTTGACACTGTCAAGACTTCTTAATGGCATGCAAAGAAGCTGATACCATTTGATTGCCAGGATTAGGTAGACTATCTTGTGATTACTGTTTCAGATGTGGTGTCCCAGTTTGGGATGGAGACCATCATCCTATACACAGCACTTATGCTAAAGAAGAGGATTGTGGTCCATCACCCTCGGATTGAAGCACTGTTGGAGTTCACAAGGTGACTAAGGCAAATGAGAAAATGCAGTTATGGTTTGAGCTTTGACAATCATAATTGTTACATTACGGTGGGCCAAAAACGATGGAAATTTAGAATATTCAATATACTTCATTGTAGAAGTGGATAACAATAAGATTTTCTGAAAGAACATTAAATGTATGATTTAATTGTATTCCCCTCCCCCAGAGCTCTTCCAGCTCTGACATGGCACAGGAAAGACTGGTCCATTCTGCACCCTTATGTCCACCTGACTGACAGTGAGCTGGAGAATCTCAGGACATGCACTGGTGAGGATGTCTGGATCATTAGATCCACATTACAACAAACTGATTCAGACTTGGGTGTGTACATTAAACACCAAAGAGAAGAAAATGGACTAAGGGAGGGACTTCCTGTACCTGTCCAATAGTATGTTAATTTTCTGTTGCAAAACATTTTTAAATGTTTTTCTTTGCATGTCCTAATGAACACAACCCAAATATTGGACAGATACCCCCTGTGTCCCAACAGTCAGTTCTTCACTGACATACACAGGAAGACTCATGCAATAATTGACTTGCATTGAATTAATTTACATGCATGTTGTTCATAAAGAAATATGTTCCTTGGAGATTTTCAACCTCGTGTTCAGTTTGAGTACCCACCATCTGCATTCACCCATATGCTCACTGTCTCTGCAGGATATGTCGCAGGATTTGTTGACCCACAAGTGAGCAACAGATCTGACTTGTTTGATGTGTATGTAAACCTCCCAGATACTGAGATTACCGTATCCCAGAGTGCCAAAGGTGGGTGTCACAATTAGTATATTCTTCCTATGAGTGTAGAAGACAAAGTGAAGAATGTAAAAAAAAAAAATTAAACTGAAGATAAACTTTGCTACCAAGTCTTACCTCATTATTCCAATGCAAGCATCCACCATTTCTTAAACACTATGACGTCTCTACCACACTACCAGAGGCCATGGCTATGGGGAAGTTGCACAAAGACATTGGCCTCGTCATTGTCCAGTCTGCAGAGGATGCTGATAGAACAGATGGGCAGGTTATCAAGGTGAGTTGAAAGCATTACATGACATCCTTTCCATTTGTCCATCTGTGCTCAGAGATAATGTTTGGGATGTCTATTCAAAGACTTAGTATTTTATACAATTTGAGATTATACATGTAATGAAGTGTTATAGAAATGTAATACATAAGTATTCAGGTATTTAGCACAATCAAAAAAAAAAAAAAAAGCTGTCTGTTTGATATGATGACTGAAATTCAACCGGTTTCCAGGACATTTCCATAAAGACGAGGGAGATCCTTGCTAACCTGGCGTCCTTAGCTGAGGACTGTGAGAACTCTAAAATCACCCTGGAGACCATAAAGCAGCGTCACTTCCCGCCTGCTACCGAGAACTTCTTGTTCCACTTGGCAGCTGCAGAGCAGCTCCTCAAGATATGACCCTTGACCTCCTACATCATCTGGTGTGAGGTCACTCTGAATATTAGCATGGGCATTCATCTATGTCATTTTACATACAGTGCATTCGGAAAGTATTCAGACTCCTTGACTTTTTCCACATTTTGTTGCGTTACAGCCTTATTCAAAAATGTATTATATAGTTTATGTATTAAAAATAAAAAACTGATATCACATTTACATAAGTATTCAGACCCTTTACTCAGTACTTTAGCAGCGATTACAGCCTTTAGTCTTCTTGGGTATGACGCTACAAGCTTGGCACACCTGTATTTGGGGAGTTTCTCCCATTCTTCTCTGCAGATCCTCTCAAGCTCTGTCAGGTTGGATGGGGAGTATCACTACACAGCTATTTTCAGGTCTCTCCAGAGATGTTCAATCGGGTTTAAGACCGGGCTCTGACTGGGCCACTCCAGGACATTCAGTGACTTGTCCCGAAGTCACTTCTGCATTGGCTTGGCTGTGTGCTTAGGGTCATTGTCCTGTTGAAAGGTGAACATTCACCCCAGTCTGAGGTCCTGCGCACTCTGGATCAGGTTTTCATCAAGGATCTCTCTGTACTTTGCTCCGTTCATCTTTCCCTTGATCCTGACTTGTCTCACAGTCCCTGCCTCAGAAAAACATCGCCACAGCATGATGCTGCCACCACCATGCTTCACCGTAGGGATGGTACCAGGTTTCCTCCAGACGTGACGCTTTGCATTCAGGCCAAAGAGTTCTTGGTTTCATCAGACCAGAGAATCTTGTTTTTCATGGCCTAAGAGACTGTAGGTGCCTTTTGGGGAAACTCCAAGTAGGCTGTCATGTGCCTTTTACTTAGGAGTGGCTTCCGTCTGGCCACTCTACCATAAAGGCCTGATTGGTGGAGTGCTGAAGAGCTGGTGGTCCTTCTGGAAGGTTCTTCCATCTCCACAGAGGAACTCTGGAGCTCTCTGAGTGACCATCGGGTTCTTGGTCATCTCCCTGACCAATGCCCTTCTCCCGATTGCTCAGTTTGGCCGGGCGTACAGCTCTAGGAAGAGTCTTGGTGGTTCCAAACGTCTTCCCTTTAAGAACGATTGAGGCCACTGTGTTCTTGGGGACCTTCAATGCTGCAGACATTTTTTGGTACCCTTCCCCAGATCCGTGCCTCAACAAAACTTTGTCTCGGAGCTCTATGGACAATTCCTTCGACCTCGTGGCTTGGTTTATCCTCTGACAATGCACTGTCAATTGTGGGACCTTATATAGACAGGTGTGTGCCTTACCAACTCATGTCCAATCAATTGAATTTACCACAGATGAATTTACCACAGAATTTACCAATCAATTTGTAGAAACATCTCAAGGATGATCAATGGAAACAGCAGGATGCAATTGAGCTCAATTCCGAGTCTCATAGCAAAGGGTCTGAATACTTATTTATATAAGGTATTTCTGCTTTTTATTTGTAATAAATTAGCAAAAWAAATAAATAACTGTTTTGGCTTTGTCTTTATGGGGTATTGTGTGTAGACTGAGGAACATTTATTTAACAATTTTAGAGTAAGGCTGTAACATAAAAAGTGGAAAAAGTCAAGGGGTCTGAATACTTTCCAAATGCACTGTTGCAGTAAGAAAGAACCGTGCACTTGCATTCAACAAGGTTTTGATTTGGTTTGTGGGGACAACAGTAGCCAAAATGCAAAAATGTACTTTTATACTACACAACTAGTATAATGTGCTGTAGCTACCTGCTATAGCTGTTTGATGTCAATTTCAGTTGTTGTATTGCAGCTTAGTTTGAGTGGCCAAATGTCATACATTTTGTTCCCATATTGTGGAATTTGAAACCACAAATATGCCACAGTGACATTTTAAGGTGTTATGTAATCACACACTATTGCATTCCTGACTCTTAATACTTAAAGCCTACTTGTCATTTTCTGTGACAGAAAAAATGATTGATATACATGTTCTTTATTGTAAAGTATTGTCTTGACAACAATACAATAACAGCAAATACATTAAATAATGGTGCTATGGGCAATATGTGAAATAGGGCTAATCCATTGAACACTGACGAGGTAAGTGTTTGGTTGTAGTTACTTTGTCTTACTGTTATATGAACAAGTGAGAACATGGTTGTCTTGTTCCCCAGGTGCAGAATGTATTGGTTGGGAATATAAACACTGCAGTGTCTTAAACTGTCTAATAAATCACGTAGCCCTAGCATTACAGAGTTCAGCAATCCAATAGTTTATTTTAAGACTTAACAGAATAATTTGAGGTCTCAAGAACCATGATTTATCCTCTTAGATTTCAGAATTAAAGAGATGCATGGCAAATATGAGAAATATGTAGTTTTATTTAAAATAATTTTTATCAGTTATCTTAATGTGTTGTCGATTCTTATTAATTAATAAAGTGCCAAAATTGAACTAATATCTTTGGATAATGCAATATAAGGAATTTCTCATATGTTTGGGTGTTGGTCAGATGAGAGGGAGCACAGATAACATTTTTCTAACCTTGTGTCCTCAGATTGATAAGCAGTAGAGCGATTGCCAAGGGTGGAGGCATAACGGATATCTGTCCTGCCTGGAAAGCTGTCAGCCATTGTTCGTTACTGGAGCAATTTTTTTTGTTTTATATATGATCATGTCAAATGATATTGCATACCTATTTGTTACTGTAATATGAKATTTTTATTAATATTTTGAAAACAATGTAATTTATTGTTTTACTACTTAGGCAATTGTACCCTTGTTCTCAAAGGCTTGTCTTTGTGCCTGAATAGATTAAATGAGACACTAATGTTGTGTGCACTATGTCCTCATCTAGTTTTAGGAGATTCAACTAATCTATTTTACATTTCTGTAATATCCTATTTGTTCTAAAAATACATGTAAGTATCTGTGCCGTCAAGATTATTTTTTTTATTTTTATTTTTACATATCAATTTAACAAAAATAATGGAGAGTAATATGATTTGCTTTTGTAAGATCAAGCTGGCAAACCAAATCACTAAACTTGAAAARGTGAATAGCTGTACGAGGAAGGGCATTGTTTGCTATACAAACTCATGGTTACAATTCATTTGCAGTGCATTGTTAATTTTTAATAAAASTTGCAGCTATTAAATTCAACTGAATCAAAACATGGACTCTGTCCTTTATCAATTTGTAATTAATTATGACTGAATTCATCATCCTAGTGTATGAAGCAACACTGAATATTCCATAAACTGCATCCAGCGGCCGTAAKGGTTACTTCTCGTGCTGCCCAGTCAATGAAGTCACACGGATTTGGTGCTCCTGCTTCCACATTGCAGTCTGCAGAACTTGTTTGCTGGTGCCTCAGAGCCCCCTGTGGTAGAATAGTTCACCACTTACTGCTGCAGTCTCTAATTCTTTTTCRAGCTTTTCCTTTTTGATCTGTAAAGCAGAGAGAATAAAATGTTGAGTTGCAGTATGATTGGGTTTTGAGAAGCGCACAGRAAATACAGTATTAATGTAACGTATCTAAGTCCTACCGTTCCAAGCTGTGGATAGAGACTGAAGGACACTGGGAMCATCAGGCCCAGGACGATCGCAGTGCTGATGTGACGTATAGGAGCCACCAGRAGGGGGCTCCTTTGCAGAAACCTTGTCCTGAAATGACAGAAAAAAAGATTGGGTCCATTTGTTCATAGCTTTCGGTAAAGAAATCTTCATAATGTTTCTGAATTCAAGCTAAATGTTTGCTGGATTAAAGCACATATTGTATRAGTCATATCATAGGCAATATTAGCAAAGCTGTGTCACCAACTATTTATAAAACAGATTAGCTAACCTTATATACTCAAAGACTTGAATAGATCATAGTGGGAAATACAGCCCCAGCACAAGACGAGTGACTTACTTTTGCAAGAGGAAAATAAGAAGATTAGGAACAGCAGCCGTAGTGCCTAACAGAGCAGCTCTGGAGAGAGCAGTCTCCCTCACAGCCTAACCAGAAAACATGTCAGCGATCATTTGCAAAGGTATATTAAAAAGAGCCTGCTGATGCCATTTTATTTTACTTCAGCAACTTTTTCCTCTCACCTTTGCTCCAGCTGCCTGAGAYATTCCAACAGAATTCCCATTGGAATCAAACACCTGGATTCCATTCTCGGACTCCTCACTTCTGACAATGATCACATTGAAATAGGCCAGGGAGGCTATGGGATAAAGCACAGATCTGAGAAAAGGAACACCACCCTATCCATAAATGTGGATAAGGGCGTCAGTAACAAACACCCTTTGATCAATAAACCTATCAACAAGTACTTTGTTCAAAAGACACAATCAGAGTCACACTGGGGCACTGATTCCGGATAGAAATGGTAACAACGTTCATCTAAAATTGGTATTGTGATCKTTCTTTGTAACGGTACCCTGATGTCCCAGATTTGATTTATTTCACCAGGTAGGCCAGTTGAGAACAAGTTCTCATTTACAACCGTGACCTGGCCAAGATAAAGCCAAGRAGTGCGACACAAARAACACAGAGTTACACATGGAATAAACAAACATACAGTCAATAACATAATAGAAAAGTKTWTATACAGTGTGTGCAAATYAAGATAGATAAGGGAGGTAAGGCAATAAATAGGCCATAGTGGCAAAATAATTACAATTTAGCAATTAAAGACAGGAGTGATAGATGTGCAGAAGATGAATGTGCAAGTAGAGATACTGGGGTGCAAAGGAGCAACAACAAAAAAAACAGTATGGGATGAGGTAGTTGGATGGGCTATTTACAGATGGGCTATGTGCGTGCAGTGATCTGTGAGCTGCTCTGACAGCTGGTGCTTAAAGTTAGAGAGGGAGATATAAGTCTCCAGCTTCAGTGATTTTTGCAATTCGTTCCAGTCATTGGCAGCAGAGAACTGAAGGAAAGGCAGCCAAATGAGGAATAGGCTTTGGGATGACCAGTGAAATATACCTGCTGGAGCGTGTGCTACGGGTGGGTGCTGCTATGGTGACCAGTGAGCTGAGATAAGGCGGGGCTTTACTAGCAAAGACTAATAGATGACCTGGAGCCAGTGTTTGGCAACGAATACGAAGCGAGGGCCAGCCAACGAGAGCATACAGGTCGCAGTGGTGGGTATAGTTATGGGGCTTTGGTGATAAAACGGATGGCACTGTGATAGACTGCATCCAATTTGCTTAGTAGAGTGTTGGAGGCTATTTGTAAATGACATCGCTGAAGTCAAGATTGGTAGGATAGTCAGTTTTTACAAGGGTATGTTTGGCAGCATGAGTGAGGGATGCTTTGTTGCGAAATAGGAAGCCAATTCTAGATTCAATTTTGGATTGGAGATGCTTAATGTGAGTCTGTAAACTCTCCTTCCAATCTAACAGACACCTAGGTATTTGTAGTTGTCCACATATTCTAAGTCAGAACCGTCCAGAGTAGTGATGCTGGACGGGCAGGCTGGTACGGGCAGCGATCGGTTGAAGAGCATGCATTTAGTTTTACTTGCACTTTAAGAGCAGTTGGAGGCCACGGAAGGAGAGTTGTATGACATTGAAGCTCGTATGGAGGTTAGTTAACACAGTGTCCAAAGAAGGGCCGGGGTATAACAGAATGGTGTCGTCTGCGTAGAGGTGGATCAGAGAATCACCAGCAGCAAGAGCGACATCATTGATGTCTACAGAGAAAAGAGTAGGCCCGAAAATTGAACCCTGTGGCACCCCATAGAGACTGCCAGAGGTCCGGACAACAGCGCCCTCCATTTGACACACTGAACTCTGTCTGAGAAGTAGTTGGTGAACCAGGCGAGTCAGTCATTTGAGAAACCAAGGCTGTTGAGTCTGCCGATAAGAATGTGGTGATTGGCAGAGTCGAAAGCCTTGGCCAGGTCGATGAATACGGCTGCACAGTATTGTCTCTTATCGATGGCGATTATGATATCYTTTAGGACRTCAGCGTGGCTGAGGTGCACCCAGATCACTTACTTTCAGTGCACTTTTCAAGTGAGAAATAGGTTTTTCAAATTCTTTGCACTTACCTGAGAGGGGAATTGGTAATACGGACCTAAAAAACATCTGGACAGCTGGGCTGCTCATGCTAAGTCGCTGTATGACTATTTGAGGAATTGCCTGAAACACAGGTAAAGTCAAACCGGGTGTCATCTTAATGATCAAACAGCCTCTGACAGCCATCATTTTTTAATTATTTAACTAGGAAAGTCAGTTAAGAACAAATTCTTATTTACAATGACGGCCTAGGAACAGTGGGTTAACTGTCTTGCTCAGGGGCATAACAACATTTTTACCTTGTCAGCTCAGGGATTCGATCTAGCAACCTTTCGGTTACTGGCCCAACACTCTAGCCACTAGGCTACCTGCCGCCCCAATCTACTCTTCTACAAGTAATTCATTAACCAAATACATAACATTTTTKCCCAGTAGTGATACTCACCCCTGCACATGTTGCATATGCAACTGATCCGACAATCAACAGACCCTGCTTCAAAGAGGTCTTAATCCCCTGATGGAGAAAAGATATGATACGCATTTAAAACACAAGTAGAAAACAGAGCAGTGTGGGATGACATAATTGGGCGAAAGTAAGGTCATTTCTTTACTATTTACCTTGTCAGAAGATGCGTTTCTGTTTGCATGATTGAATCCAGCGCTGTAACTCTGAAGCAAAAACTACAGAAATATTTATCTCATTAGTGAACAATATTGAGTACCAGGCAGTGGCGGTCGGTGACGTTTAAGATGAGGGAGGACATTTTTTTATGAGCATGGCCTTTTTCTATTACAGCATATTGGATGACTGTCAATCATATTCCATTTACCCAGTTCAATGTAACGTCGACAGGTTAAGGCTACTACAGGATACTCACATTTCACCTATCATGAGCTTGCAACAACCTAGCCTATGAATGAAAGTTTACAACGTAGGTGCACAGGTTGAGAGAAACATTTGAATAATCAAGGTGACAGACAGTGACACATTCAAAACCGCCTTGCACACTCTTGCCTGCATCTAGCTGATCTAGGGTGTAATCATTTGTCCAACAGTTGCAAACGAGTTTCTATTGGACAAATTCAGATATGTTTATCCCCGTTTGCTTCCATTTAAGAAACGTTTTTCAAAAGAATCAGCGGTCATCTAACAGACTACCATCCAGAGCGACCAACAGAGGCAACCATGGTCAACATCCTGCTCAAGGGCACATCGACAGATCTCCCACAAGGTCAAAAAACGGGGGCCGAACCAGCGACCCATCAGCCACCACCCCAAGTTTCCAACCACCAGGCGACCAGCCCTCTAAGATCCCCCCCCCCCCCACAGTTCCCCAAGAGCTGCCCCTCAACCATCCGAGAATGAGAGTGTGTGTATATGTGTATAAATACTTTTACTAAGAGTATTAGTAATTGACTGACCTGGTCTCTCCAAATTTCCCAACAGTACTATTTCTAGGGTAAATTTTAGATCAATCTTATGCATTTTCAACCATTCCTGAACCTGAAACCAGAAACAGGCTACTTGAGGGCAATACCAAAACAAATGGTCTATTGATTCTGTATCCTCACAACAAAATCTGCAGAGCTGCGATGATTGTACAGCCCAAATATTCAACATTTTGTTGGTGGCAAGAATTCTATACAATAATTTTAGATGCCAAGCATGAAGTCTTAAATTTAGCAGCGTTTTATATATCAACTCATACACCCTGTACCATGGAATCGGTACATCAAAAACCTCTTCCCAACTATTTTGCAATCTGTATGGCACAGTTGTCAACATCCTGGTCAAATGAAACTGGTATGCTTTCCTATTTATGCCATTTCTTCCTCCGCCGGTTTATTTCAAAATGTTTAAAGAAATGAATTTGTTCAAAACTGTTCAACTATTGTCTTTCTTTGAGTCAACTACTCACCACATTTTATGCACTACAGTGCTAGCTAGCTGTAGCTTATGCTTTCAGTACTACATTCATTCTCTGTTCCTTTGATTGTGGACAAAATGTCAGTTCATGCTGCAAGAGCACTGATAGGTTGGAGGACGTCCTCCGGAACTTGTCATAATTACTGTGTAAGTCTATGGAAGGGGGTAAGAACCATAAGCCTCCTAGGTTTTGTATTAAAATCAATATACCCAGAGTGCTGTTAAGTCAACTATAGACCATTGCAAAACAGTGTTTTAATAAATTATTTCAGTGAAGAGGATGGTCCTCCCCTTCCTCCTCTGAGGAGCCTCCACTGGTACTTGGTTATAATTATATTAGTTAATGTGATCATCTGCAAGTCCCTTACCTGCCAGAATAGAGCCGGTTTGACTCCACTGTGTGGCAAAAAGCTGGCAACAACCTGAAGGAAAATGGAAAAGTATGTTAATCAACCACTACAGTGTGGTGAATACAAGATTATATAAATTAATTTGAAATAACCATGAAATTGAAATACACCAGCTGCAATTGCTATGGGAGTTTGAGTGATTATTAACATTTTTGTACTAACAATTTAGAGTAAAAAGTGATACACCATGAAATAAAATGTAAAACACTTACCAAAGGGCCTGATATTGGTAAAAATGCTAAAAATAAATTAAATGAAAGATGCCGTTAAAAGATATCATGATTTTGTTGCCCTTGTTATTTTCTGTCAAAAGCTAGTCTCTCTCGACCAGGGCTCTCCAACCCTGTTCCTGGAGAAGTACCATCCTGTAGGTTCACTCCAACCCTAATCTAGCACAGCTGATTCTAATAATTAGCTGGTTGATAAGATGAACCAGGTTAGTTACAACTGGGGTTGGAGCAAAAACCTACAAGAGGGTAGCCCTCCAGGAACCGGGCTGGAGACCCTGCTCTAGACAGACGGGCTGCCTCCCACAATGTTACCCATGTTTGTTGCCCTAGGTCTGGGATTTCTAAGACTGGCTTTTGACTAATGTAACAAAGCACAGAAAAAAGAACTAGGCTACGATCAGACATTTCACTTGATTAATGAGACAGTACCTTGAGGACGGAAAACAGCTGGAAGTATAGCACCAGTACCAGCATGAACAGAAGACTGCAGAAACAATCAGTTATATCAAAACTTTGGAAGATATCAAAATAAATGCCATAATCAAGCCATAATGTACACTACCGTTCAAAAGTTTGGGGTCACTTAGAAATGTCCTTGTTTGAAAGAAAAGCAAWTTTTTTRCCATTAAAATAACATAGAATTGATCAGAAATACAGTGTAGACATTGTTAATGTTGTGAATGACTATTGTAGCTGGAAACGGCTGTTTTTTTTATGGAATATCTACATAGGCGTACAGAGGCCCATTATCAGCAACCATCACTCCTGTGTTCCAATGGTATGTTGTGTTAGCTAATCCAAGTTTATCATTTTAAAAGGCTAATTGATCATTAGAAAACCCTTTTGCAATTATGTTAGCACAGCTGAAATCTGTTGTTCTGATTAAAGAAGCAATAAAACTGGCCTTCTTTAGACAAGTTGAGTATCTGGAGCATCAGCATTTGTGGGTTTGATTACAGGCTCAAAAAGGCCAGAAACAGAGTGTTTTTTCTGAAACGCTTTAGTCTATACTTGTTCTGAGAAATGAAGGCTATTCCATGCGAGAAATTGCCAAGAAACTGAAGATCTTGTACAACGCTGTGTACTACTCCCTTCACAGAACAGCGCAAACTGTCTCTAACCAGAATAGAAAGAGGAGTGGGAGGCCCCGGTGCACAACTGAGCAAGAGGACAAGTACATTAGAGTGTCTAGTTGACGAAACAGACGCCTCACAAGTCCTCAACTGGCAGCTTCATTAAATAGTTTCCGCAAAACACCAGTCTCAACGTCAACAGTGAAGAGGCGACTCTGGGATGCTGGCCTTCTAGGCAGAGTTCCAAAGAAAAAGCATTATCTCAGACTGGCCAATGAAAATAAAAGATTAAGATGGGCAAAAGAACACAGACACTGGACAGAGGAACTCTGCCTAGAAGGCCAGCATCCCGGAATCGGGATCTTCACTGTGGACGTTGAGACTGGTGTTTTGCGGATAATATTTAATGAAGTTGCCAGTTGAGGACTTGTGAGGCGTCTGGTTGTCAAACTAGACACTAATGTACTTGTCCTCTTGCTCAGTTGTGCACCGGGGCCTCCCACGCTTTCTATTCTGGTTAGAGACAGTTTGCGCTGTTCCMTGAGTAGTACACAGGGTTGTACGATATCTTCAGTTTCTTGGCGATTTCACACATGGAATAGCCTTCATTTCTCAGAACAATAATAGACTGATGAGTTTCATAAGAAAATTACTTGTTTCTGGCCTTTTTGAGCCTGTAATCGAACACACAAATGCTGATGCTCCAGATACTCAACTTGTCTAAAGAAGGCTAGTTTTATTGCTTCTTTAAAAACAGTTTTCAGCTGTGCTAACATAATTGCAAAAGGGTTTTCTAATGATCAATTAGCCTTTTAAAATGATCAACTTGGATTAGATAACACAACGTGCCATTGGAACACAGGAGTGATGGTTGCCGATAATGGGCCTCTGTACGCCTCTGTAGATATTCCATTATTTAATTTCTTTTAATCATCCGTTTCCAGCTACAATAGTCATTTACAACAATGTCTACACTGTATGTCTGATCCATTTGATGTTATTTTAATGGACAGAAAAAATGCTTTTCTTTCAAAAACAAGGACATTTCTAAGTGACCCCAAACGTTTGAACGGTAGTGTATAATGTTATCATTTTTCAATGCACTGACTGAATATCAGACAGTTTGTTTCTGTACAAGCCAGATTTAGTACAGGTTGTAGACTTAGCTGGTTGTAGTATCTCACTTACAAGAGAAAGTATCCATGCTGCATCTCCAGCCTAGAGGAAACAGAACTTGATTTAAAATGTGTCAAATGAAAACATTTGCCATGATGACAGAAAAACTTACCTTGTGAGCAATTTTAGCCTACCTTTTCATCATGCACCATTCTCTCCACACTTCCAATGAGTGAGTGGGCATTTTGTATTTCAGCCTGAGAAAAATAAATACACCTAATTTTAATATACATTTTTCACCTTTGTGAGCTACAATTCATGGTGCTTGAAATTCTGTGTGCAGCAAGAACACATAGCCAAAGAGATCTGTGACATAGCCCCAAATGTGACTCAAACAGTGGGGCCTCCTGTGTGAGTGAACCGTTTACAGTCTACTCTAGTGGTTTTCAACCTTTAAAAAAAAAAATGTGCACAACTTGATGTGATAAAAACTTTTCTGATCCATACATCTTCGGTGACAAACATTTTTCATAGATTAAATAGAGTTTATTTAAACTATTTTCATAGTTSCTTACTCGTGATGGTTAATTTGTGTGTACCCCTTCAAACGTTGGTAAAATAGGTCTTACTTTTGAATGGAAAGGTCTAGCGACGAGCGGTTTTCTGCATTGTAAAAGGTGCAACCACAGACAAAGCCATGCTCTGTTTGTTWGTAAGACACTGTGGTACTGCAACCTAGTCGCAAAGCATTTTGTATTATTCTGTAAGTAAATCTTAGACACTCCATTTATGTTATGTTCCGTGTGGTATGTATTAATTGTTACATATYATAATTAATTTATATGTAATGAATTTGCAAAAAGTATGAGATGTTACGAATTCTAGATAGGTTGCTAAAGTTAGCTAGGCTATGGGTTAAGAGTTCGGGTTAAGTTTAAGAGTTAGGTTAAAGGGTTAAGATTAGGGGAACGGATAGCTAAAATAATTAAGGTTAAGGTTAGGGTTAGGGTTAGCTAAAAGGGTTAAGGTTAGCTAACATGCTAAGTAGTTGAAAAGTTAGTAATTAGCTCAAATGCTAAAGTTTTCTGTGATGAGATTCGAACTTGCAACCTTTGAGTTGCTAGACGTTCGCGTTATACCCCTTTCATTTTTGCCTTTAGTAACCATCCGTCTTATGTAACCATACCAAATGTAACACACCATACTAAATAGAATGTCCCGGATTTATATACATCATAATACGAAATGCTTTGAGACCAGATTCGTTAGTGCTAAGCCGCAGACCTTCACTAATGGTTCTCACATTATACAAATAATTTTGCTTGTGATGTGCGCCCCTCAAATGATACAACTGTAACAGCTCCTGCGCACTGGACTTGAAACAAAGATGCAGATGTAACCATGTGTGCSGCAGCACACCGGTTGAAAACCACTGGTCTACTCTACAGCCTTAAATACAATTTATGCTTGCTCTGGCAATGCAATCCGGAGACTCCGTACYGAGGGTTGATACAARCGCGGAGCCTCCGGAAGCCAAATCAAACTCTGTACCGCATCGCTGTGTGCCTCCCAAATTTTGTAACAATGTGGAGGTCTCCGTATACCTCCGCATTGACATGGTTGGTTGACGGTAGGTGGGGGCGGGAGGTCCTGTATAAAACACAAACTCACTTCCTTTACAACAGCTCTGCTCTGCAAAGCGCAAGAAGCAGGAATGCTCTGATTTCTATGGAGGCCGCAAGGCAAAAAAATGCTGTACAGCAAGGATTGCGATGCGGCCACGGCAGAAGTCAGATCAATTCATACTTCTTGCGCTTCCTGGAGCAGAGCTGTTGCCAAGGAAGTGAGTTTGTGTTTATACAGGACCTCCCGCCCCCACCTACCATCAACCAGTCATGAAAATGRGGAGCTATACGGAACTCTCTGCGTTGTTACAAAATTTGGGAGGTGTGCGTCTATGCAGTTCGGAGCTCGATTTGGCCTCCCAAAGCCTCCGGAGGCTACACAATTGCATCTCAACCCTCCGTACGAAGCCACGGGATCGCATGGCCAGAGCAAGGTTAAGTTGACTTTTTGCAAAGTGGACCTTTGCGGGACAGTCGACGTTTGAACGCCCGCAAGTTCAGCCAAATAATGCACTAAAGGAGCCTAACGTTACTCCTTATAGTCCAAGGACCTTACATGTTCTGTTTAAAACTTCTCAGGGATAGCCCCCTTTTTTCAATTTCCCCCTAAAATMACATACCCAAATCTAATTGCCTGTAGCTCAGGACCTGAAGGATATGTATATTCTTGGTTCCATTTGAAAGGAAACACTTTGAAGTTTGTGGAAATATGAATTGAATGTAGGAGAATATAACAATAGATCTGGTAGAAGAAAATACAAAGAAAAATAGTTTTTTACATTTATTTTCTTTCTACCACCATCTTTGAAATGCAACAGAAAGGTCCCAAATCTAGCCATCACTGGTTGTAATTCCGATGGTGTCCACAAGAGGGCAGCAGTGTYTGTTTCAGACTGAAAACTTGAAGTATGAGCAAGCTATATGACATTTAGTATGAAGTCACCCAGGTACATCTAATTACATAGTGAAGTCTGGTTACGTTCTAGCATCTCTGAGGAATAAATACGAATGTGATTTGACTGGTTAAAACAACGTTTAGGGTTAGATTCACAGATTCCTTTCTTTGCAAATTGAACAAGTGGAAATACAAAATTGATTGTGCATGCTATATGGACCTTTTTAGGATATGAAAAAGGATTTTATCTAACAAAACGACACTTCATGTTATCTCTGGGACCCTTTGGATGATACATTCTGAAATATTGCTCTGATTTAAGTACACATTTCACCTTCAGAGGGGAATTTATCAAACCTATCGCGGTGAAAAAAAAGGGTTTGTTGTTAGGAGCTCTCAGACAATAGCAGGCCATTTTTTCACAGTAATAGTTACAGTAAATTGGACAGTGCAGTTATATTAACAAGAATTTCTGCTTTCAGCCGATATAAGACACTTATGTACCGACATCTGTTGTTTCTCTAAAATCTGCGATCGTGACACACGGCGCTGCATTATTTACAACTGCCCCGTTGACGGGACGCCTAGCCCTAATTAAAGATGAATTGGCTCTGGAAGCAAAAACAGACAAATACTCCCATCTAAAATCAAATCTTATTGGTCACATACACATTTAGCAGATGTTATTGCAGGTGTAGCAAAAGGCTTGTGTTTCTAGCTCCAACAGTGCAGTAATATCTAACAAGTAATATCTAACAATTTCACAACAATACACACAAATCTAAAGTAATGGAATATATAAATACTTGGACGAGCAATGTCGGAGCGGCATAGACTAAAATACAGCATATACACACATATGAGGTGAGTAATGCAAAATATGTCAACATTATTAAAGTGACTAGTGTTCCACTATTAAAGTGGCCAGTGATTTGAAGTCTATGTATATATGGCAGCAGCCTCTAAGGTGCTAGTGATGGCTATTTAACAGTCTGATGGCTTTGAGATAGAGACTGAAAAACAGCTTCTCGGTCCCGGCTTTGATGCACCTGTACTGACCTCACCTTCTGGATGATAGCAGGGTGAACAGGCAGTGCCTCGGGTGGTTGCTGCCCTTGATCTTTTTGGCCTTCCTGTGACATAGGGTTGCTGTAGGTGTCCTGGAGAGCAGGTAGTTTGCCCCCAGTGATGCGTTGGGCAGACCACACCACCCTCTGGAGAGCCTTGCGGTTGCGGGCGGTGCAGTTGCCGTACCAGGCGGTGATACAGCCTGACAGGATGTTCTCAATTGTGCATCTGTAAAAGTTTGTGAGGGTTTTAGGTGCCAAGCCAAATTTCTTCAGTCTCCTGAGGTTGAAAAGGCYCTGTTGCGTCGTCTGCAAACTTGATTGACTTGGAGGCGTGCGTGGCCATGCAGTCATGGGTGAAATGGGAGTACAGGAGGGGGCTGAGCACGCACCCTTGTGGGGCTCCCGTGTTGAGGATCAGCGAAGTGGAGGTGTTGTTTCCTACCTTCACCACCTGGGGGCGGCACATCAGAAAGTCCAGGACCCAGTTGCACAGGGCAGGGTTCAGACCCAGGGCCCCGAGCTTAATGATGAGCTTGGAGGGTACTATGGGGTTGAATGCTGAGCTATAGTCAATGAACAGCATTCTTACATAAGTATTCCTCTTGTCCAGATGGGATAAGGCAGTGTGCAGTACAATGGCGATTGCATCGTCTATGGATCTATTGGGCCGTAAGCAAATCAAAGTGGGTCTCGAAGTGGCTGGTTTTCCATTTATAGTCTGATTGTCTGTAGACCCTGCCACATATGTCTCGTGTCTGAGCCGTTGAATTGCGACTCCACTTTGTCTCTGTACTGACGTTTTGCAGGTTTGATTGCCTTACGGAGGGAATAACTACACTGTTTGTATTCGGCCATATTCCCAGCCACCTTGCCATGTTTAAAATACGGTGGTTCATGCTTTCAGTTGTGTGTGAATGATTCCAACTTTCCATGGTTTCTGGTAGAGGTCGACCGATTATGATTTTTCAACGCCGATACCGATTATTGGAGGACCAAAAAAAGACAATACCAATTAATCMGACAATTTTTATTTATACATATGACATTTACAAAATTACTGAATGACCACTGATTTTAACTTAATAGAATACATAAAATCAATTTAGTCTCAAATAAATAATGAAACATGTTCAACTTGGTTTAAATAATGCAAAAACAGTGTTGGAGAAGTAAAAGTGCAATATGTGCCATGTAAAAAAGCTAACGTTTAAGTTCCTTGCTCAGAACATATGAAAGCTGGTGGTTCCTTTTAACATGAGTCTTCAATATTCCCAGTTAAGAAGTTTTAGGTTGTAGTTATTATATGACTATTTCTCTCTATACCATTTGTATTTCGTATACCTTTGACTACTGGATGTTCTTATAGGCACTATAGTATTACCAGCCTAGTCTCGGGAGTTGACAGGCTTGAAGTCATAAACAACGCTGTGTTTCAAGCATTGCGAAGAGCTGCTGGCAAGGAGGAAAGTGCGGTTTGAATGAATGCTTACGAGCATGCTGCTGCCTACCACTACTCAGACTGCTCTATCAAATCATAGACTTAATTATAATACACTGCTCAAAAAAATAAAGGGAACACTTAAACAACACAATGTAACTCCAAGTCAATCACACTTCTATGAAATCAAACTGTCCACTTAGGAAGCAACACTGATTGACAATAAATTTCACATGCTGTTGTGCAAATGGAATAGACAAAAGGTGGAAAATATAGGCAATTAGCAAGACACCCCCAAAAAAGTAGTGATTCTGCAGGTGGTGACCACAAACAACTTCTCAGTTCCTATGCTTCCTGGCTGATGTTTTGGTCACTTTTGAATGCTGGCGGTGCTCTCACTCTAGTGGTA